>NC_090837.1:99051269-99221269 GCF_028021215.1 Eschrichtius robustus
CAGCCACCGGGCGGTGAAGTGGGAGGGAAGTTCGGGGCCTGGGTGGGAGAGGTGAGGGGAAAACACAGTGGCGATGGACGGTGCGGACTGGGGGAGGGCGCCCCTGGGGCAGGTCCACGGGGAATCTGCTCAGGGTCGAGCCCCAGATCAGGCCCGTGTGCACAGCGAGCTGTGTTCAGGGGACACTGGGGTCTGATGCTCGAGGCCAAAGTGGGGAAAGGAAGACCTCCATGCCTCAAACTACCGCCTGAGAGGGTGGCTTTGGTCTCGGCCACTGGACTCACGATCTTTCCACAGTTCAGGTAGAGGCTTGTACCCAGCACCATGCCCACGCTCACAGCACAGCCTTGCTGCTCACCTGTGGAGCCTTAATGAAAGATGCAGAACACTTCCTGGTCAATTCAACTCTTAGAAAATCCCACATTAACCAAGAAGCTGGGCAACCGAGAAGTCATCCCAGCTGTCGTTCTGTAGTGACCTTGCTGAGAAACACAACGTCCCCAGGGCCAGGCACCAAGACCCTCTGCCCGTGTGCAGACACCTTCCTGCTACCCTCAGGATTTAATTGGGAAAAGCACAAATATTCCAAACAGAACCACTTCTAAGAAACGAAGTTGATTCACTGAAAAACTTGTTCTTACAGCCCAACAATAAATGTCCAGAGAGCGGTTGGTCATTTCCTAGATGTTGTCCAGGAAATAGCTGCTTCTCCAGTCCCTGTTTTATATTGATTATTTCATGATTAACAACCTTAGATCTACAGGAATGGATACTACCATTTGTTTATAATTATTTGGGTCCAGTTTGGGGAAGAAAAAAGGAGACGCATATGAGAGAAAAACAATTCAGACATCGCCCTCCACAGGCCCACCCTGTTCTGGAAAAGAGGAAGAAGCAGTCTGGTCACAGCATTTCCAAATAGTTAGGTTGAAAATGTGCATATGCAACACCCAGCAATTCTACTTTTAACTGTTGACCCTGGAGAATGTCTCACATAGGTGCATGGGAATTCACGTAAAGAATATTCTGTGCAGAACTGTTACAGAGAATGAAAAACTAGAAACCATCCAACGTCCATTGGTAGACGGACAGATCATAGTTCTCCAGGAGGTGAACTATGCAGCCATCAAAATGAATAAGAAA
This sequence comes from Eschrichtius robustus, assembly GCF_028021215.1. Lineage (NCBI taxonomy): Eukaryota > Metazoa > Chordata > Mammalia > Artiodactyla > Eschrichtiidae > Eschrichtius > Eschrichtius robustus. The sequence continues at coordinate 99,052,413 of NC_090837.1, forward strand.
CGGGGCAGGGGACGGGGGAAGTGAGAGGGAGTGAGAGATCTACAGAGACGGCCCTTCAGAACCTAGTGTGGAGGTGGGTTTATAAAAGTAAAGCATCTGAGGGATTCCCTGGTGGTGCAGTGGTTGAGAATCCGCTTGCCAATGCAGCGGACACAGGTTCAATCCCTGGTCCGGGAAGATCTCACATGCCGCGGAGCAACTAAGCCCGTGCTCCACAACTGCTGAGCCTGCGCTCTAGAGCCCGCAAGCCACAACTACTGAAGCCTGCACGCCACAACTACTGAGGCCGCACACCACAACTACTGAGCCCGCGTGCCTAGAGCCCGTGCTCCACAACAAGAGAAGCCACCGCAACAAGAAGCCCGCGCACCGCAAGGAAGAGTAGCCCCCGCTCGCCACAGCTAGAGAAAGCCCGCACGCAGCAACGAAGACCCAACGCAGCTAAAAATAAATAAATAAAATAAATAAATTTATTTTTAAAAAAAGTAAAGCGTCTGAGAACAGCATGCTGTCTGCAGGCTCACGGCTTTACAGGTAGTTTATCTTATGCCTCTTGTGAAGTAATAGGACTTCAAGGTAGATTGTAGTGAGTTAAATACGTATGTCATAAACCCAAAAGCTAATACTAAAATAAGCAAAAATAAAGTTATAGCTAATTAGCTAAAAGGAGATAAAGTAGAATGATTAAAAATTACCTGTTTGATCCAAAGGAAGCTAGAAAAAGAAGAGAGAGGAACCAACTAGAGCTGGGCATTGAATTATACACTTTAAATGGGTTAATCGTGTGGCATGTGAATTACATCTCTGAAGCTGTTCTTAAAAAAAAGGAGCAGGACAAAAGTTGCTAACGGGTCTCACGACACTCCTCTGGGTCGGGGGAAAAAAACGTGTGCTCCAGCCTCTCCAGCCAGAGGGGAGGAAAGTAAGCCTCAGGCTGGATGGGTGAAGCCGCAGGCACGCCGAAGGGCCAGGGGTGAAGGGCCAGTGCAGGGGTGAAGGCTGCTGGGCCGCTGGCTCCAGGCCGAGGAGACAGCCCGGAGGGATTTCATGCCCTCTGTAGCCGCTTCATGCTGCCTCAATGTGGTCTTTGCTAAAGTTTGTTTAACGAACACGGCTCCTGTGTTTACCTGGCACGGCTGAGCGCGCGACCAAGGTAAGAACAGGAAAGCCTCTCCACCTACGATATTTTACAGGAGATTTTCTTATTTAATCAGTTTTAGCATCACAATGATGCCCGCCCCACCCCACCCCCCCCATAAAGGACCCCCAGCTCTTGATTATTATACTCTCTGCACGTGCACTGTGGAGACACCAGGCCAAGAGCAGGCCCTCAGCTCCCCCAGGACCAGGCAGGTCCTTCTCAGGAAGGGGATGCGGGACCATGGGCATCCTTCCTCTCCCCAAGGCGGGAACGCCACTTTCCCCACCCCCCCTCTTTTGCTTTCTCCATCCAGACTAATTCTTGCTTGGGGTGCCTTTGAGCTCCACCGGCCTATGGAATTATATTTTTAACACTAGACCAAATTTGCAGTGAGCCCCCAGCCCCCAGGATGGGAAGTTCCTAGGAAACCAGTCGCACTTTCCCTGACTATCAGTGCCCAATGCAGCCTCTCCGGTACTTTGTCCTGTCCCAGCGGTTGACCTACTGTCATTGCGGTTATCAAATCCCAGCGTGATAAATCAGCCCGGAAACGAATCTGTTTCTTCATTGATGAGATCTTTGCATGGGGAGATGGTTAGCTTAGGACACACATAAGGCAACTGTGGTTTCCCTGAGAATCACCAGAAAACTGAGCTTTTTTAAAAATTAAAATTCCTAAGACGTCCCTACAGAAAAGCACACAACCCCTATGCGTGGCCACGTAGGCTGTTGTCTCTCTTGCGGTCCACCCACACCCCATTCATAAGGCAGCTCTGGCCGGTTGAGGGACCCTGTGTAGACATTCTGCAGAGGCCAAAAAACAGGCACCTTGAGAGCAGTCCTACCCTGAGGCCAAGGCGATCGGCTCCTCATTCTGCCATATCCACCGCAGCGCCCTCTCCTCGCCCCATAAATCCAGACAAAGACTTGGACCTTTTTTACACACTGTCACCATGCTTCCTGAAATTGTCCATTCTAGCAAAATACCTACAAGAGGTCTTTAAGTGCAGCTTTTTTTTTTTTTTTTTTTTTTTTTTTTGGCAAATGGTGAAGGCCGGTTAGAGCTGGTCCAGGAAAACTCTGGTCTCATCAACCAGGCTGCATATCCCAGTACAGACGGCAGAAAACGGGCTGTGAGCACAGTGTGTGTAGACCACTGCCCGGGACACCTCCAGACCCCAAACTCTGTAGTTACAAGGATCTGCCATTAAATGCTATTTACAATTCAATTATTTTAGGAGGGCAGCCCAGGATGTGGTTTCTGTTTGTTGTTTTTTCCCTTTATTTTTAATCATAGAAAAATATACATGACAAAATTTACCATTTGAACCATTTTTAAGCATACAGTTCAGCATTGTCGTGCAGCCATCACCACCTTCCATCCCCAAAACTTTTTTTCTCTTTCCAAACTGAGACTCTGCCCCCATTAAACCGTAACTCCCCATCCCCCTCCCCCCAGCCCCTGGATAAATTTGACTGCTCTGGGACCTCATACAAGTGGGATCAGACAGTATTTGTCATGTTGTAACTGGTTTATTTCACTCAGCATAGGTGACCTCCAGGGTCACCCACGTGGTGGCAGGTGTGAGAACTTCCTCCCTTTTTAGGGTGAGTAATGCCCAACTGTACAGATGGACACATTTTCTTATCCTTTTATCCAGGATTTTATATCTCTGTGACACAGACGTTTACTTTTCTTTGCAATATTCTTTTTTTTTTAAACACCTTTATTGGAGTATAATTGCTTTACAATGGTGTGTTAGTTTCTGCTGTATAACAAAGTGAATCAGCTATACATATACATATATCCCCATATCTCCTCCCTCTTGCGTCTCCCTCCCACCCTCCCTATCCCACCCCCTCTAGGTCATCACAGAGCACCGAGCTGATCTCCCTGTGCTGTGCGGCTGCTTCCCACTAGCTATCTGTTTTACATTTAGTAGTGTATATATGGCCATGCCACTCTCTCACTTCGTCCCAGCTTACCCTTCCCCCTCCTCGTGTCCTCAAGTCCATTCTCTACATCTCTACATGTGTCTTTATTCCTGTCCTGCCTTCCTAGGTTCTTCAGAACCTTTTTTTTTTCTTAGATGCAATATTCTTGATGAAATTTTTCAAAAGATCTAAGGTGTTTTGAGCTCTTTTCACCGATTCTATTGCTAAAGGGGGAACACCAAGGTCTGGGGCTAAGCCAGAAAGTCAAGTCCACGTGCTGTGATGTCAGGGCTGAGAGAGATGCCTGCTCCAACCACTTCCATCGGAGCAGGGGAAGCACTTCTGTGGTATGCAGAACTGGGCACTTTTATGGGTGTTATACGAAGGGGGTTAAATACGCAACACGCTGTGCTCCGTGTAGGGTCTGACCAGGAACGCTTGGTGTGCAGGATACTGAATATCATACACCCGGAAATGGAAGTTTTTGCCTCAATCTCCTAACTGCCCCCCTGCATCCCCTCCACCCCCTTCACACCCCATCCCAATGGTCCAGCCTTAACTCACAAGCAGGCTGCCCGCTTCCCTCAGGGATGCAAATGTGTTCCCAGCCCAACACGGCCCCTCCCTCAGGAGACCCTTCCTGCCCACCCCTCGCTCTACTCGAACCTCTCTGGGCCTCACTCCTCATCTTTAAAATGGGGAAAGGCCTCCTGTCTGTCTTAGGACTGTCGTGATGCCACATAACATTACGGCTTAGCAAGTGCTCGAGATCATAGCTCTGGGCTCCCATGCAGCCCACGGCCTGACTGGCTCCACAACGTCTAGTTCAGGTGCCAGCACACAGCGCGTGAGCCACACACTGAGACGGACCATCAGCGTGGTGTGTCGCTGTTTCTGAGCGTTTCCATCAGGAGACACACATTCTTAGCCATCACAACAGCTAGGGCACACACAGCATCCCAAGCTCAGGGCCAAGCGTCACAGCCCAACGTCCCCATGGCGAGTGAGGTCTGACGGGTAAGGAAACCCGGCTCCCTGAGGGCCAGTCCCCTTCCAAGGTCAGGGCGGTGAAGTCCCACGCAGGGTCCCTGATGGCAGGTGGGGGTCTTCCCTCCACACCTAAGTGGGACCCGCCTCTAACCTGGACGCACAGCGAGACACTGCCCAAAGGAGTCTGGTTCACTCAGACCCACTCGAGTTCATGCCATCCTGAATCCCAGCTCCCTGATCCCATTTACCAGGCCAGCCTCAGCTAGAAATGGTAATACAAAGACCTCAAACCCTTTATTCCCCAAATAAAAGTCTTTTTGAGGACACAACCAAGAAGGGCAGCAGAGCTCCATCCCTGGGAACAGAGGGCAGGTGATCACCCGATTCTCGCAGGTCCTGCCCTGGAGCGTTTCCTTACAACTTCATGATATTTTCATCAGCCAAACCGAGAGGAAGACTCCATTTCACCTCCTTCACTGGCAGGTAACACAAGTTGGACGCAGAGAAGGCAGGACCACGCCACGCACAGGGTCCAATCATCCCGAACATAAAATGTCCGAGCCTTATTTGAGGCTGGAGTGTGGAGGCACTTTGCATCAAAGACTGACAGCATCTTCGAGCTGAAGCTCTCTTGCAGGGGGAGAGTGGAGACACTCAGGCTGGTGTAGCTCCCGGGGCAGCAGGAGACAAACCACCCCAGGACCAGCCTCCCCAGGTGCGAGCCATTTCCAGTGCACCTGTCACAGGGGAGTCCTTAGGGGCAAAACTACATGCGTGTATAAAATTGCATGTAACTGGGGGGTGGCATGAATTGGGAGATTGGGATTAACACATACACACGACTATATATACAATAGATAACCAACAAGGACCTACTGTAGAGCACAGGGAACTCTACTTAGTGCTCTGTGGTGACCTAAATGGGAAGGAGATCTAAAACAGAGTGGATACATGTATATGTACAGCTGATTCACTTTGCTGTATAGCAGAAACTAACACAACATTGTAAAGCAACTGTACTCCAATAAAAATTAATTAAAAATTACACGTAACTGCAGTATCACACAGTGTGTGCATGAACAACCACATATCATATATTTACAGACTTTGGGGGGCACCTGCCGTCACACGCAGCCTGTTCCTAGGTCACCCAGAGGAGCCTACGTTCTCTGTGCCTCTGGTCCCAGGGTGCCCACCTTGCTCTCCGGGGTCTCAGCCTGAACACTTTACGGTGGGCTCTCAGGAGCCCATGGATCCCGTGGCCCCAGCACACCACCGCCACAGGGCGGCTTGTCTGGGGTTACAGGGTAGTACTTTGTGGGTCTGGGCTGTCGGCTCGGTTCTGCATCTGTTCCTGAACTTCAGCACCTACAGGGTCGTTGAAAACACAGAATCTCAGCTCTGGTGAGAATACTGAAGATAATCTTGTCAAAACTCATGTCACAAATGAGAACTCAAGTGCTTTGCCTGCGGTCACAGAGTGAGCTCAGAACAGAGCTGGATTGGCTGATCTCTGCCTCCCAGACCAAGAAAAGAAAGTCCAAGTGAACGTCACGACAGGCCCTAAGTGTGATGCCAGGTTACACAGTGAATCATGTCGAAGCACTCAGACAAAATAATTGCAGTGACAGCCACAGCAGTAATAACAACAATACTTTGCAATTTGGCAAAGAGCAGCTCATGACTCACAAAGCCCTCATCTCACTGAGCCCTCTTCCACACTCTGAAAGTACCCCATCCACCCAGCGGACCTGGATCAGAGAGCCCAGCCGAGGTCTCCAAAGTGGTAGATTTGGGGTTTGACCTCAAGGTCTTCCAAGTTTGTCACCATGTACTTCAGGGATTCGGTCCCCCTGGGGTCACCCAGAAGAGGCCCATCTCCGCACCTCCCACAAGCCAACTGTCCCATAGTGAGGAGAAGTGCCAATCAGATAAATCAGGATACAACGTGGGGTGCTTTGTGGGCTTGTATTGAAAGGCGCCGGAGCCTCCCCAGAAAATGGCCAGCTCTGGACTCAGCGGGATCCCGCCCTGGAAGCCGTCCAGATGTCTCCCGTTACCAGCCCCAGAAAGGCAGATACAATACCTGGGATCCACACCAGGGTCTCTGGGGATGGTCCCGAAGATGGCATGATAAAGCGGCTCCCCTCACACAGACGACGGAAAGGAAAACCACCGTCCCATCTGGGACTGGAGTGAGGGGACATCTTACACTGAAAGGCAAAATTGTCGGCTGTGAGGGAGCAAAGGGCTTGGCCAGAGTCACCGTAAAGGATGTGACAATGCGTATTGTGCTGGTTTTAATGCACACGTGGCATGAACACCTCCAAAACAGAGGCCAAGGTGTCACTGTCCTCTGGGAATGTCAGTGAGAAACGAAGAAGAAGGTAAAATCAGCGGTGTCTGCTGGGCGTCTCCTCCTGGAGGTGGGGCTTTGGGGTAGGGGCGGGGCTGCAAGTTGCACCGTATTCAAGTTCACATGCTCCTGAGTCTCAGACGAACCAGCCCTGAGCTGGTGAACCCCTCCCTCACCTTCATCTGAGTCCACAGGACAGCCCTGCAGAAGCCCAGGTGGCCTCCAGCTGTGTGGAGGGCTGCAAGGCCAGAAAGAAGAGGAGGGTAACAGTACCGCAAATGCTGCAAAGGTCTGAGAGGTCAACCCACAAAATCCATTCTTCTGTTACATGGATCGGATTCTGTAGGAAAACCTTAACAAGGGAAAGAAGTTCAAATCCACTTTCAAGAACCATTTCTCCTCCTTCCTAGGATCTAATAAAACACTTCGTGCCCCAAGGTGGCCTTTCTGTCCACACTGCAGAACCTGATGCCCATCAGCTTCAGTCCTGGGCATCTGCTGCTCAGGTTTCTCTGTGTCTCAGAAGCGCACGTGGGAGCCAGGAGCACGGACCCTCCCCGTGACAAGGCCACTCACCGCCCGCGTCACCCAGGCGTCACCGACATCACGCCGCCCCTCAGGCATCAGCATCTCGCAGACGGAGGACCCTCACCCTCACCCCTCACACACACCGCAGTGTGGTAGTCAGGGGGTCCCCGCCATGGGTGCCAGGCAGGGTCCCTCAGCTGGGAAAGAGCATCTCTGTCCTTGAGGAGAGAGAGGTGCTGCCGCGGGCGCGGGCCCTGGTGTGGACAGTCAGCAGGACGCAGGGAACCGGCTGCCCGCCGCCTGAAGGCCATCCGCCGCCTCAGCCAAGCAGAGGAGAGCAAAGTCAAAGACCGTATCACATTCCGAGGACTCAGCCCTGACGCGGACGCGGCAGTGTTTCCCTCCTTCCCGCGAATGCTCCGAGCGCGTCGATAATCAGCAGACAACCTTGCAGCGGTCTAACGTCTCTTCACCAAGGTTGCCGAGCATCTCAGCCGAGACAGAACTGGGCAGCCGCAGCCCTGCCCGCCCCGACCCCCACAAGCCCCGGCATCCCGCCTGATGGGCGTCAATGAGCACCCTGGGCGGACGGGTCACACCCCAGAACCGAGGGTCGGGCTCGGCCCTGAGGAGTTGGTTACTTTTCCACTCCTGCTGCAATAAGTGCCCCCAGCAAAAGGCTGAAAACCACACACACATATCCTCTTAGAGGTCTGGAGGCCGGAGTCCAAACCAGGCCCACTGGGCTACATCCAAGGCGTCCGCAGGACAGCTCCTTCCAGAGGCTCCGGGGACCGTCTCCGGTCCCTGTCCTTCCCGGCTTCCAGGGGCGGTTCCGTGGCTCCTGGGCCTGCGCCCCAGCGACCTTGCCCCCTCGCCCCCGTGATGACCCTTGTGAAGGCACTGCTCCTGCCTGGACGGTCCAGGGTCACCCTCCGTCTCCACCACGTGAGGTGACACAGCCGCGGTCCCAGGGATCGGGATGTGGGCGTCTCCATCCACCATGACCGACGCGCCATGCTCCCACTCCGGCGCCGAGAGACGCAGGGCTGCTCCAGCCACAGCTCCCCGGCCGCGGGCCGGTCCCTGCTCCACCCGCCTCTACGCCCCCGTCCCCGGCGCCGGGCCTCCGCGGGGCACCTCGCCCCTTCGACCCGCCGACGGCAGCATGCCCCTCGACATCACCTGCCACCAGCTTCCCCGAGCCCCTGACCAGGACCCGGGGAGCCTGCTGTGAAAACCCGTCTCTCTAAGGCGGTGGGTCCCAAAATTACTTTGGAACTTTGGTTAAGAAGAACATTTTTTTCCTAAAGAAAAGTTGAGCAGAGCTCTAATGGGTAAAATAGCTCCAGTGCCACTGACCTGGCTGAAATGGGGGAAGACGTGGGGTCTTCCTTGCTCTGCCCTCCCTGCTCACCTGCCCCACCTCGGAGGCCATCCGTGGGCGCCGCCGACAAACCCAGGGCTCTGGGACGAACCCGGAGGACCCTGTCCCAAAGGAACAGGCGGTGCCGCTCTGTCGCGCCGTGACCACCGCACAGGTCCGCCTGGAAGCCAGACGCGGACCGCCCAGCAGAGGAACAGCGTCCAATCAAAGGCGTCTCTGAGCACTTACATCTGGGGGGGGGGCGGGGTCTCCGGAGCATGGGTGCCCCTCCCGACACTCAGGTAAGGCCGTGGACACCACACCTGTCCTCCGAGGGCAGAGACCATATCCCTATTGGGCGTTTGACCCACGTGTGAGGGGCGTGAAAGACACTCACCCCGGCTGGAGGCCGAGGCCCCGGCAGTCAGGACTGCGGCTCCGGGTTCGAATCCAGCTCTGACCCATGTTAACCTGAGTCTGCACATGTTGCCAACCCCTCTAGGCCGCGGCGTCTTCATCGGTAAAACGTGACTTGTTGTGAGAGCTGAATGAGATAAACTGCTTAGACGCTGTGCGGCGCATAGTACGAACTCAATAAATATCAACCATCGTTTCTTTTTCTCGTTTTTTGCTCCATACAAATGGCTCCTCCACTTGGCGCCAACGACACTCAGTGCCCATGGCTGAGCCCCTGCCTCTAAGGGACCCAGTGTCGTCAGCTCCACCAGAGGTCTGGGTGTGAGCGCACCTAGCCACCTTGCAAAGCTGATCAAAGTCTATGACCAACACCACAGACCTCCAGGTGGAACTGCTTCTCAACCACGCCAACTGCAAGACATCAACAGAATCTGCCTCTGAAAGTTGTCTTTACGGGGAAATCACTCCTCACTTTCAGGGAGACGTCATGAGACTATCCAGACCCCACGACGTGCAGCTCGCCTACGGCTGAAGGTGTGGAGGCGATGGTGGGAGCTGATGGGCTGTGGCCTGCAAGGGACCGCCACCCAGAAGACCATGCCAAGTGACAGGCGACCCTACGCGATTTTTTACAAAAGGAAGTAACAGAACCCTGAGCTGAAAGTCCGTTGTTTCTAAGACCGCTTGGGAAAACCCTGTGTGATAGTGGCAGATTCCTCAAGGAGCTCACAGCCAGGACTCAGACCTCCCCAGGACGGCGACAGCTATGAATCCGTTATTAGCAACGTGTGCATTGTCGGAAAGTATTATGCCTGACAAATGTCCACATTCTTCTCAGCTGGCTTAAGGAACTTTTAAAGAGGCCTCTTATAAATAAATAAATTAAATAAAACAAAATATTTCTAACTAAAAAAATAAAAATAAAGAGGGCTCTTGTTTGAGCTGTCATCCTCAAACATCATCGCCTTCAAGCAAATATTCACAGAGAAAGCACAGCAGGAACCACTAAGTACCCCCGAAGTGAGCAGAATTGTCCACTGAGCTCCACACAACAACCAAAAGTTATTACTTATGTTTATTGCCCAGGACTGACAAGCTCACCGTATCAAATGATACCACCAGGTCTGGACGGAAAGTAAATTTTCTCCCCACCCAGCCCCCTCGCTGGAAGAAGCCACCGCTGCCAGTTTATGGAGAATAATACTCCCAAGAATATGCATAAGAGGGTTTTTCTCCTAAAATAGTTAACATAGCACGCCATGTGTATTTTGGCTTTTTTGTTTTCTTGGTGATCTTCCCCTGCGAGGGCATGTAGAGCTGATTGAGATTTTTTTAGCACCTGGAGAGAGTGTTCCAGAAAACGGATGTACTATGAATTATTTCTCTAGCCTCCTCTTCATGGACATTTTTACTGTTTTCATCTTTTTCTATTAAAAATGACACAATGAATATCCACATACACCATTTCACACATGTTTAAATATGTGTATGTGATAAATTCCTGAAGTAGTCAATGGGTCAAAGTATATGCAACGTACGTGCAAATTTGTAATTTCATTAGACATTACCAAATCACTATTGATAGATATTGGACCAATTTATATTATTACCAAAAATGAATTAACCCACCTGTTTCTCTACACTCTTTAGCCAAACCATTATGTTACCATTATTTTTGGTCTTTGCATATCTAATAGGTGAAAAAAATCTCCGTAGTTTTAATGCATTTCTCTAGTTATGAGTGAGGTTGAGTCTAAGATCCATTTGTATTTCCGTATATATAAACCTTTCATATACATTTTTCTACTGGGTTGTTCCTTTTTTTGTTTTTAATTTATTTGTAGGTGATCTTCACCTACTAGGAAAATGAGCCTTGTGTCTGTGATATGAATTACAAATATTTTCCCTAATTTGTCATTTGTCTTGTGATTTTGTTGTGTGTTATGTTTGTCATTAAAAATGTTTGATTTTAATGTAGTCGAATTGCTTAATCTATTTTTTTATATCTTCCAGGTTTGGTTTCATACTTAGAAAGACCCTCCCCATCCCAAGATTCAGGGAGAAAAATACGAAGTTTATGTTAAATACTTTTACAGTTTTATATTTATAATTTAAATCTTTGGTTCATTTAATATTTATTTTGGTGGGAGGTATGAAGTAGGAGTCCCATTTTATTAATTTATTTTTAAAAGAGTGCTATCCAGTGTCCCAATATCTCTTATTGAGTACTCTGTCTTTATCATGTAATAAATTGCAGTGTGGGCTTGAGACTATTTCTGGACGTTCTCTTCTATGCCACAGACAACACCTAACTATCCAGTATCATTCAAGCACCACCTAACAGTAAAATTTAAAACCTAGCAATGCTAGACTGCACTTATTTTTTCATGTATCCCTGCTAATTTTTCAATATAATTTTGGAATTGCCCAGTGAGTTCTGTTGGGATTGTTATTAAGATTGCATTAAATTTGTAGGATAGTTTAGGAAGAAGTAATTCCTTACGATGGGTCTTCCCAAGTAGAGATGCTTTTCCATTGTTCGAATCTTCTTTTGTATTCCACACTATGTTTTAAATTTTTAAACATAGAGACTTTGAGGGTTTTTTTAAAGTTTATTTTTAAAGTTTATCTCTTGGTATTTTTATGTTATTGGTTGCAACTGCAAATGGGCTCTTTCCTCCAATAATTCAAACTGGGAGTTTTTGGTGTATATGAGCGGCATTAATTTCTATATATTTTATTCCTAACCACCTCACAAAATTCTCTTATTTGCAATAATCTTTCAATCTATTTTCTTGGATTTATCAAGTAAACAATCGTATTTCTGAAAATGGTGATAATTTTAACTCCTTCAAATTTTCAGAACTCGTTTCCTTGTCTCATTTAATTGTATTAGCTGGCGCCTCCAGCAGAGTATTAAATAATAGTGATGATAATTGGTTTCCCAGGCTCATTTTGTTCCTGCCTTAATGGGAATGCTTCCTGTGTTTCCCCATTACACACAGAGCCACATACTTAAAACCTATGTTCCAACACTAACGAAACATGTATCTGATCCCACAATAAAGGAGATATAGAATCATCTGTTTTAAATCATGTATGGAAGTTGGTACATATTACGTAGATGTTATAAATATTATAAAGACGTATTAACAAGTGCTTTTTTAGCACCTATGGAGATTTTTATTAATGTAGTGAATAATGTTAAAAATATGTTCATAGGGGGCTTCCCTGGTGGTGCAGTGGTTGAGAACCTGCCTGCTAATTCAGCGGACACGGGTTCGAGCCCTGGTCTGGGAAGATCCCGCATGCCACGGCCCAACTAGCTGTCACGGAGCAACTAGGCCCGTGAGCCACAACTACTGAGCCTGCGCATCTGGAGCCTGTGCTCCGCAATAAGAGAGGCCGCGATAGTGAGAGGCCCGCACACCGCGATGAAGAGTGGCCCCCACTTGCCACACCTAGAGAAAGCCCCCACACAGAAATGAAGACCCAATACGGCCAAAAATAAATAAATTAATTAAAAGAAAAAAAATGTTCATATTGAACCCCTAATGTTGAATTTTTGGATTCCTGAAATAAATCTCCATTGGTTAAGTTACATTATTTTTTAATATGCTACCAGACTCTGTTTTCTTATATTTCGTTGAGAATATTTGTTGCTTTTTATAAGTGGGGCTTGATCTGAAGTTTCTCCTTTTCTGCTGTTTTTGTCTGATCTTGCTATCAATTTTTTTTTAATTTACTTATTTTATTTATTTATTTTGGCTGTGTTAGGTCCTGGTTGCCGGGCACAGGCTTTCTCTAGTTGCAGTGAGCGGGGGTTACTCTTCATTGCGGTGCGTGGGCTTCTCACTGCAGTGGCTTCTCTTGTTGCGGAGCGCGAGCTCTACGCACACGTAGCTGTGGCACACGGGCTTAGTTGCTCCGCGGCATGTGGGATCTTCCTGAAGCAGGGCTCGGACCCCTGTCCCCTGCATTGGCAGGTGGATTCTTAACCACTGCGCCACCAGGGAAGCCCCTTGCTATCAATTTTTAATCCATGAAAAGAATCTGAGAGTATACCTTGTATTCCCACACTATGACACAACTGAGTAGTGTTGCCAACATCTATTCATTAAAGGTTTAAGAGAATTTCCTGTGAAACCAGATCTGGCATATTTGTTCTGTTTTCTCTACGTTTTCTCTATCCATTGGTCCGTTTATATTTTCTATACCTTCTAGACTCAGTGTTGGTAATTCATATTTCTAGAAAGCTCATACATTTCATTCAAGCTGTCAAACTGATTTGCCTGGAGTTGAGCAGTTGAATTCCGAGTCTTTGCGTCTTTTCTCTATGAGTGATATGGCTGTTCATCTTCTCCTGGAGCAGGGTTGGTGAGGGTGGTGGGAAGAGATTATAAGTCATTTTTACCTTTTTTACTTTTTCTCCAAAAGAGCAACCTTTGAAAATATTTACTGATTTTCTGCTTTAAAATTTATTGATTACTACTGTTATCTTTAACTTATTCCTTTTGCTTTCCTAGAATTTACGTAAGTGTTCATTTTCCTAAATTTTATGTTGAGTACTTAATTTATTTTAATCTTTCTTATTTACTTGTATGGTATAATTATTTAAGATTATGAATTTTCCTCTGAGCACTGCTGTAGCTATATCCCATCAGTTCTAACATATCATTTTTATAATCATTATTTCTGAGAGATTCTGAGATTTCAGTTTTTATTCCCTTTTTTACCTGAGTTGTTTTTAATTATTTTCAATTGTTTTTTAATTTTCTGGGTAGCGAGATTTTTGTCTGTTTATCTTATCTTATGATTTTTCTGGATAATATGTGTTATGATTTTGTGGTTAATTTCTAGCTTTATTGCATTATGACCAGAGTATATAATCTGAACTGTTTCTTTATATATAGATATATATATTCTAACAGGTGTGAGGTAGTATCTCTTTGTGGTTTTGATTTGCATTTCCTCGATGATCAGAGATGTTAAGTCCCTTTTCATGTACCTATTGGCCATTTGTATATCTTCTCTGGAGGAAGTTTATTAAGGTCTTTTGTCTGTTTCTCAGTTGGGTTATTTGGTTATGTTTGGAGAGGTTGTCTGTTTGTTTGTTTGTTTGTTGTTATTGAGTTGTATGAGTTCCGTATATATTTCCAATATTAACCCCTTATCAGATATATGGTTTGTGAATACTCTCTCCCATTCCAGTGATTGTTTCTTTTGCTGTGCAGAGCTTGTTAGTTTGATGTAATCCCTCCTGTTTATTTTTGCCTTTGTTGTCTGTGCTTTTGGTGTCATACCCAAAAAATCACTGCCAAGACCAATTATGAAACTATTTTCTGATGAATATTCTTCACTTGCCATTTTTTCTATTTTTTCCTTTTTATAGTCTTTTTAAAATATAACCAGTGCTACCTCTTTCTTTTTATACCAAATATTTGCAGAAAATTTGTGCAGAGAAAGGACAAGGGCTGTGTTGCAGAGTAACAGAAATTCTTATGGAATAAGGCTATGTGTGTGTGTGAGTGTGTTATTTTTGCTCTCACTTCTCACAGATCGGCAGCCAAAGGGCTACTCAGGATACAGAGCAACCCCCTTAACCTAACTCCCTCAGCAGACAGTTACAGCCAGTGTGGTTTGAATGAGTCCTGTTCAACCCCACCTTCCAGACCTCATCCAGCCCATCTTAGTCCAGCAAAGGTCAGCAGCAGCCCCTACACCTATTTCTTATTGTTCCAAACTCAACACCTTGCCAGGTGAGTTCAACTCTGCTGGGCTCGCCTGAGACCTGCCGCCATGCACGGACCCAGTTTTATCTTCATGACACTTGGCAGCCCTTCCTCACCCATCATTCCGTGGGTTGTAGGTGTCTTCTGAGCTCACAGAAGATGCCATTTGTATTTCTGTTTCTCAACACCCTGGTTGTTTTGTGTGATTTCTGAGAGGAAAGAGGAATAGGCTGTCCTTATATGCCATCCTGTCTCAATGTTCAGTAGTTGTAGCCAATCCCCCTGAATTACTCGCGGGAGCTAATGGTCTGCCTCATCTGGCACAAAACAGATGAGCTCTGAGCAAGAGCCCTTTACAGATGCTACCCTGCCTGGTCCCAGAAAAGAGAGACCTAGGAGGTAGAGAGGTAAGGAGGAAAAGCTTTAGCAAACACCTTGGAAAAGATAAAGATACTGCATGTTTGTTTATAAGGGAGGACACCCTGGCAAAACACAGGCTTCCGGGGAAGGGAAAGAGCTCAACGGACAGCCCAGAGCTTGTGAGCCTTGCTTGTTATCCACGTTGGCCTAAGGTTGTTTGTAAGGTTGATGCAATATTTTCCCCATTGAATACCTGCATCTGCATCCATCTGTAACCACCATGACATCAAGAGGGGGCAACACCTACCATCTAAGTTACCCTTTAAAGCAGCAGAACCCCTCACGACAACTGGGCTCACGGGGCTTTTATTGCCAAGTTCGGCATCTAGAAGGTGCTCTCCCCGTCGCTGGGCTGGTCCAGGCCTCCCTTCCGCAGCGTCTGCTCTCGAAACGTCCGGCATCATTTCTCCACCAGCCCTGCTCCATGTGCGAGGAAGCCTAAATCTGACTGTTTGCACCTGCTGAGTTCCAGCTCCCGACTGTGTGCACCCAGAGGGTAGAATCCTACTGCGCAGCCCGCAAGGTCCAGGTCACAGGCGAAGGGTGGGGGGCTGGCTTGGCTGAGATCCTGCTTGCTCCATGGGGTTTGGGGACAGGGCTGCTGCTTTTCCTGCTCCTTGACACCACGTTCACAAGCAGATGACACCTAATTGGCTTGTTTAAAGCCCTGGTCAGAAGAGTCTGCTGGTCCGCTCGGCGCCCAGGCATGAGACACGGGCTGTGCTAACTACTCCAGACAAGAGATTAAGATCCGGGCTCGGGAAGGCTGAGACTTCATCAGGTCACATATAGTCTGGCTTGAGATCAAATTGAAAAATCAATTTAAACAGAACAAAAAAGCATGTCTATAATGCTGGAAAAAACAGGGAAACAAATTACGGCTTCTCTTTGTAAGCCATCTCTGCCTGGCAAGCCCCCTTCCTCCCGCGGGGTCCCCCCACTCCCGTCTTGGCAACCTGGTTGTGAAGTTTGGTGGTAACAGATTTTCTTTTTCTTTTTTGCTGTTATTGATCTTTCATCGTGTAGCATTAGTGCACAATATGTCTGACACCCTAACTGTGCTCTACAATTAGTTTCCGAGTGACCATGTTAATAACACTGACATTAGCCGTGTTCATCTGAGGATTATGCTGCAGTAACCTCCTGACTCGATCTGGTGTTTGTAATTAAAGGGTTTGGATCTCAGTGATGCGGGACATGGTACCCCAAGGTAAGGATGCAAAGATGTATTTCTTATCCCCAAGACCCCCACTGCCTTTGAAACTCCTCAGTTAAACAGAATTTTACTGTTTTGAATACTACTGAATAGAATATTATATTTTTCTCCTCTGTGAGGAATTTGCAAAACCTAGTTGAGTCGTTGATATACAGGATATGAGCCTAATAAATATTACCTGAAATTGATTATACTATGAATCCACCGGGAGGAACAAGAGAATAATTGTTAATGCATTATTAGCTACTGGCAAAATACTATACATTTTACTACACAGATCATATATCCTGGCACACGTGGTTCTATTGCATTGTTTATTTGCCAGCTTGGTAGTTATCTTCGAGGGTTTTCCATTGGTATTACCCTGGATTGCAAAGCTCAATTAATACAGTTTCTTAAATAAGGGTTCTAGAATGATGCTCTCTAGACAGGCAAAGATGGCCATTGTGTAATATACTCCAACCAGTGTCCACTAATTACTGCTTCAAAGCACATTTCGTCTTCAAATAGTTCTTTTCTCAGAAGATAGTAATTTTAAATATGATTTCTAGCATTTTCTAATCTTTCACAGATATTCCTGTGCAGGGAATTTAATTTTCTAAGTACAATCCACAAAGAATAGAAGGAAAGTATGCAATTCCTGCTCCAGGTGGCTCCAATAAACAGGGGACGCAGTGGGTTCCCGACTCAGATTCATGGACCGGGCGGCATACAGACGGACTCACATTGAAGGAAAAGGAATTCAGCTGAAGGAAAATGAATTCGGCACACAGCTTGTGGTGTCAGGGCCGCCTGGGTCCCCAGCCTCTGCGCCCTCTGAGCTCCCAGCTTAAGCCCTGGACCCTCAGCTGCAGACCCTGTGACCACAAGCAAGAGGCACCATGGCTGCTATGGCCTCAGCTTAAGCCCTGGACCCTCAGCTGTAGACCCTGTGACCACAAGCAAGAGGCACCATGGCTGCTATGGCCTCTTCTTCAGGGCCATCCTCACCTGGTGCCAACCTCCAGCCATCACCTGGGACCTGCTGGTCATCACGTGGGGCCTATCAGTCATACTGGTACCTACTGGTCATCAGCTGGGGCCTATTGGCCATCACCTGGTACCCACTGGTCATCACCTGGTACCCACTGGTCATCACCTGGGGCCTATCAGTCATACTGGTACCTACTGGTCATCACTTGGTACCCACTGGTCATCCCCTGGGGCCTACTGGTCATCACCTGGGGCCTCTCAGTCATACTGGTACCTACTGGTCATCACCTGGTACCTACTGGTCATCACCTGGTACCCACTGGTCACCACCTGGGACCCAGCAGTCATCAGTGTCCCAGGAACCAAAGGCTCCACAGCCCTGGCATCTTTCTCCCAGGAATATTCTCGAGGATGAAATTTTGTCAGCATATACTAAGAATTTTTAAAACAAAAACCCAGCTTGCTGTGAGCACCTCTTGTGAACATGCTGTTTGAGCAGAGTCCAAATATATTTTAAAACCCCAAATTCCATGCATTCTACAAATTACTTTTTGTTGTTGTTGATGTGTGTGCTTTTTTTTATTTTTGGTAATGCTTAAGCATGTGGTTCCCTCTATAGGGTTTTTCTAAATCTTAGTCCCTTCAGCTGCCAGAAATTAAAACAAAAAGACTGTATGACGCTCTTGTTCTGATTCCTGAGGTTTCAGAAAGGAAACTATTGTTAACGACAAATTACATTGAATAACTCACTTGGTATGGGTTTTTCACTCAATTCTAATTATTAATAATTACCCTAAAGTTTTGAGCTGGGTGTAAAAAGGAATAGCCTTGTTCCTGCACACCAAAAGAGCAGGCCACCTTCCCTTCCTACCCCCGGTGGACCCTCCTGAGAAAGAGGAAGGGGAGGGAATGGTTACATGCCTTGTTTTATGAAATGAATACATTCGTGGGCTATTGCACCAACTGTATCTCATTTTTTATGAACCGGAAGAACGAACAGGACCCCAGCAGTAAATCCTTTGATGCAGGAAACTCTCTTTGCACATAATCATCGTTTAACTCATCTGGAGGGTTTTAGTCATACTTTTGTGCGTTGGGTTTTAGTAAAGTAGGACAACTCCATAATTAAGCATGACTATTAGGCAGGAAGAGCCAAGGAAGCTTCCTCGTGGGCCTGGGGGCAGCCTCGGCCTTGAACTGTGGTGTCCGGAGCGCCCTGACACAGCTGGCCATCCCATGGCCCGCCTGCACCTTCTGGAGGATCACGCTGGCCAGCACGGGCCAGCATCCTGCTGTGGCCAAACAGAGGTCCGAGACCTGGCCCAATACCCGGACCCCTTCTAGCTTCGAACAGCCATATCCGTTAAGAACATGGGCTCATCTTAGTTCAGATTTGGAATCTGCAAAAATTTAAAACAAGGTGGAAGTTACACTAGATGCAGAATATTCAGTTCTTTAAATTGTTTTCCCCAAAGAGAAAAAGAGATAGGTTTCTGTTGATAGGGTACTGATGAAGTTTCACGGATTTCGGATTTTTGCTTTACTTTGGTTTCTTTCTTCTTCCTTTTTCATTTTTTTTTTTTTTTTTTTTGAGTCTATCGATTTGAACCAGACAATGGAGGTGAGAACTCACGTGGTCACCTCTCAGCCCAGCGAGCCGTGAGCCAGAAAAGAAACGGCCGCGAGCGGTGGTGTCTTATCACGACAATGACAGCACCACACCCGCGTCCTGCTCCGAGACCCTAGTGGGGCAGTTGGCGAAAAAGTCACCTCTGAAGGCCCGAGCCTTTGGCGGGAACCTGCCAGCCAGGCTACGCCGCCTCTGGGCAGCATTTCAGGGAGATACGATGAAACTCAGTTGCTGGCTCGGATCGGCAGAATCGGAATTTATGAGATTAGTGATGGAGCGAGACTGGCAGAGTCATCCTGCTGCAAACCCCGTCAGAATGAGAGGGGGAGCTGAGATTCCTCCTCGCTTTCCCTCCCACTGCTGCAGCACTGTATTTAATTGACTTACAATTTTTCTCTAATATCATTCTTTATGAAACCTGCCTTGAGCAATGGATCCGTGATTGTTCACCGAGGGTCGGGCCTCATTTGTTCCTGTAGATTGTGCCTAATTAACGCTAACTTGTCTGTACATAAAAAGTACAATAGGCTGTCCTTTCCAATTTAATTCCGACAGTTTAATCGAATCTGTATTCTTTCAAAAATAATTAGATCATTTACACTTCATTAACATGTAATGTAATGTCGAGACATTCATCATAATGATTTCTTATTTTTCTTGTGCAATATTATCTCCTCTAATGAAACTGTTAACGCCATGCATGCCTTAATTAGCTGTATCATATCACTGGTGATTTCTGAAGAAAGCCACGTTTTTACAGATGAAACTGAATTATCTCGGTAGGTACATTTTCAGCAGAATCTGTTCTTATCTTGTTGAGAAACACCTTCCGGCCTCCCAGCCTCGGTGCTGCGGGCGCCCTCACGGTGGCTTCACCCAGGCCTGGAAGGGAAGAAGGGTGTGCGCTTCTTCACTGGGTCGCGCTGGAGCAGACCCGCACCCAGGGCGCTCACTCGCAAGTTGCCACGTGCACTGTGGCCTGGAGGGCACAGCTGTCTGGCAGCAGGCCTCGCCCGGCTTGGACAGTGGAGAGGTCAGCCCAGTGGACATGTGCGTGGCCTGGAGCAAACAGGTGAAGCCGCAGGTTCACCTGGCTCAGGAGTAAGGCCACTTAGCAGGCTGGGGCCACCCTCCACCGCGTGCTTCCTTACACCGCGTACCCTGTACAGTGTCTTCAGACACGGGGCCGAGTAGTTGTGGGAAGGGCCCCACCGGATCCGGAGCGGAGCATTCACCTGGGGCTGGTCCCGCAGGACAGGTGGGTGGGTGGGAAGGACCGCCGCCGGTGTTCAGCCATAGGTCAGTTTGTTTAGGAGGAGGGGGTGGGGTGAATAAGCTGCCCCTCCCAGAAGGAACAGCTGCTGGAGAGACGGGGTCTCCACTCCTCAGGCACCCAAGCACACCAGCAGCCCTCCCCTCCCCAGCCCCCAGCAGCCCTTGTGGGAGCAGAGAAGCTTCCGGGCACAGGTGCCTGAGGGGATGGGGCTGAGCTAGGCAGTGAAGGGGCCCAGGTCTCACCTCAGAGACGAGGGTCCTGGGGTTGACAGCATGACCTCTTACAGCTCAGTGACCTGGTCAGCGACCAGGACGAGTGCCGGGCAGCTCAGGCCACAGTCGGCCTGCAGGGCGCCTCGTTCTGGAGAGTTCCGTGGCTACTGGCTAGAGGCCAGCCCCACTTCTACCAGGACAGGTGGACGGACGCCCCGGAGCCGGGTCCACCCAGCGCTTCAACCCAGTGCTGCCGCATGAGAATGCGGTCCAGGTGGACCCTGGATTGCACACCCGAGGAACACGAGCCCCTGTTACCCGAGAGCCGCTGCGTCTGGAAGCTGATTAAGAGGAAAAGCAGCCTATGAAATTGCATTTGAGCACAAGCAGAATGCAGGCGAATGCCCGCGGAGAGACTTTTGGAAAGGTCCGGCCCGCTCGGTCCCTCGGGCTGAGGACGGATGGGGGAGGCCTGGCTGCATCAGTGCAGGACCCCGTGTCGTGTCCCGCTCAGGCAGACAGCCCCTCCCCAGGCGGCAGACGTGCGCTTCCTCTGTGAGTTTAGGTTCAGCCTCTGGGCACCGACGCCCCGTGAGCGTCTGGCCTGTTCTGAGGACCTCAGCCGCCCCAGGCCTGCTCCTGTCTCCCGTACCCTTGCCCCTCCTGCCTTTCCCTCCGCTCTCAGACACACCTGATCTCCCCAGTTAGACAGGCAGCCTCCCCTGACGCCCCGACACCCGTCCCCACCCGGCTCCTCCCCGGAGCCCCCCTGCAGCCCCACCGTCAAGTTCAGCCTTGCTTTTGCGTCCTCACCTCCTTGCATCTCCTCCTGCGTTACAGCAGGGAGCCGAGCCTCCTGGTCCTGGCCCTGCTCTGTGACTTCCCCGGAGCCACGCCCCCCGACTCTCCTCCTCCCAGCCACCGGCTCACCCTCGGGCATAGGCCACACCCACGTCTGCCAGAGCATCAGTGCCGCTCTGCGTCCCAAATTCCGCGCTCTCTCCCCTGAGACACCGTCCAGACCCAGAGCTTTAACTACTTCTGTGCGATCGGCCCCCAAACACACTTTCCAAGGCCCCCAGCAGACCGCGCGTGCTCTGACCAGCAGGATGCCCCACGCCCACCCATGCCTGGTCTCCTGGTGAACAGCAAGGGCACCCCAGGGTCCCGGCCAGGAACCCAGAGTCACTGTGACTTCTCCCCCCCCGCCCACTCCCCCTCAACCAGACTCCAGGCCCCGCAGGCCACCCCCTCTCTCCCCAACAGCCCTGCCATGTTTTATACCTGCTTGTGCCTAACTGAATGACTGCACCCCTGCACTCCGGTCCTTCTTCAATCAGGATCTATCGAAAGTGCAACTTCATGAAATCGATCCTCTGCCAGCGGTCCCTCAGCGGCTCCCCATACCTCTCAGGACAAAATTTCACCCCCGACTCAACCCCCAGAAAGCCCCCTGCTCGGACCACTGCCCACCTCTAGCTCATCCACATAAACTCTTTCCTCCTTGCCTCAAGGCCTTCACAATGCTGTTCCCTCTGCCTAAGAGGCCTGCCCCCGGATTATTACCCAACTCCTTCTCATCCTTCAAAACATAGCTCAAACGGTGCCTCCTCCAGAAAGATTTTCCAGACGTCAAGTCTAATTCAGATGATGCTATTTTCTCCAAATGAGCGGTTCAGAGGAAATAATAGCTTTTCTTACGTCGTCCTTTAGCTCCTGCAACTCTAGATACGAATCGGTAAATTCTTAATATAAAACGTGCTCTGGACTCAAATGGATTTTCCACACCAACTAGTAAGAAGGGAGCACAGACAGCCCAAAGACGTGGATTTAAGTCCCAGTTCTGCCCAGTACTAGCTGCTATGTGCCTCCTTTAACCTTTCTGAGTCTCAGCTTTTTCATGTGTAAAGGGGCATTACAGTATCTACTCAGGACGGGTGGAGACGGGCCATGCCCCCCATGTCGGGAGGTCGTGTAGTCGTGTGATCTCACACCTGCATCGTGTTCTGGTCACAGGACATGAAACCCGGGCGCCTGCCGTGGTGTCACCCACTCGGCTTACGCAGAAACTAGAACCAGACCACGAGGCGGGAAGCAGAAAAAACATGGCCAGGAAAAATCTGTTCTTTAACCTAAAGATGCTCTGTGCACACGCTGTCCTTACTGTTCTGAAACTGGCATGAAAAGAGCAAGACACATTCGTGCCAACCTGGGTCTGCGGCTGCCCTGGTGTCTGCAGACACGGCTCTCGTCCTAAGACAGGACCTCTCCATCCCCATCAAGCTGGTTACGTGCACAGGATCTAAAAGCACAAAAGCTGGGAAACCAAAGCCAAAGTGGAATAAAACAGGAACCCCCGAGACAATGTGACAACCCTAAACCCGCCTTCTCTGTCCAGAGAAACGCATGGTCTCGGTGGGGTGAACACATAACCACGCCGTCACCCCACGGGTCCCTTGAATTTGCCGCTGGAGTCCTTGGCTCTGGGGATGGGACCACCGGACACGCTGACGAATGACAAGTGCTCAGACCAGGCCCGCATGCCGCGCCTTTGCCGCGGTGTCTGCTGCTTCCGGATCTCCTTCGACTCCCTCTATCTTTTGCCCACCACTAAATAAACGAAAACCATAAATAGAGTTTTATTTGGGCAAAGGCAACAGAGGACAGTGTGGGGTATGACAACTGCAAGGTTATTTCGGCGCCTTTTGTTTACCTTCTCCGCCTTAGCCGGGCGCGAGGAGGAGAGCAGGGTGACCAGAGGATGGCTCGCAGAGGTATAGCCAAATATCTCCCCCAAACACGGAGCCCTTCGAAAGCGGCGCAGCGTAATTGTCCTGCAAAACGCTTGGAGAACCCAGGCTACTAATTAACCGCTAGTGCATCAATTAGCTATAATAGCTGTAATAATACACAAACAATGGTATGAAGTTATGCACCGCTGTGCTGCGCTCTCCATTTGGTGAGCTTTTCTTGAGATTTAAGTTAATAATTTATCCCTAACGAATTTAGCCTTTCTGTTTCTCCAGGACGCAGGGTATTTAAACGACTGAAAGAAAGCATGCTATTAACACAATTTTGCTTTAAAGAAAACTTTCACCATTAAGAACAATATTTTCATATGGATGTTTCCATGTTCAGTTTCCAGAGGTGTGTGGATGAGGTTAGCTAGTTGGGCAAAGACATTGGAAAGGGGTCGGGGTGGGGTGAAAATATACAAACTTCGTTTTTCTTTGGTCGGTGATTTGACATTTCATGCAAACGTAGTTCATCTCCTATAAGATCTAGGAGCTTATGCAATACCTACATAACCTGTGAATAAAAGTAGCTCACAATAAAGCAGAATTGTTCATAAGCATAATTTTTTTTTTTTTTTTTTTTTTTTTTTTGGATGGGAGAAAATGATCAGAGAAGTAAGTATATTGACTGAAGTAAATTCCGAATAATAAACAAAACCTTCCAAGAGGCATCTCCAGCCGTCCACACGCCACACAGACTTCCTCATAAACGGGAACCCGGGAGCAGGCTCTCTCTCCCCTCTGCATCTTCCTTTCCTCCGCGCTCCCGGCATCCCCAGGCCCGTTCTGATGTGCACCTGTCCCTTCTCTCTTTGATGAGCTGGCACACGAAGTCAGGACCTGCCGACTGAACCACAGCCCACGACCTGTGTTCTCGACGAAGAGAGAAGCACAAGATCCCGCACGTGAGGAGGCCGGAGCGGGACTCAGCGGGCAGGCCAGGGCAGCCACGTTCAGAGAAAAACCGACTCGGTCGCTTTCAAATACTTACATCGCCAAATTCTTACGCTTGAGAAGTGTGTTTAGAACAGCGTGAAAGTGCTCCAATGTGAAGCCGGGGGAGGCCTGGGTCTGAGTGAGGCCCCCGAACTTCAGCCCCCCATGACCGTCCCCACCCTGAGGTCCCGCTTCATATGTAGACCTAAGTAAGCAAAATAAACACGAACCAGGTGGGAGAGGGTTGTTTTTTTTAAAACATTTTCTGTGGAAATAACTATGGATTCCAGGAAATGGCAAAGACAGTACAGAAGTGTCCTGATTACTGGTTTTCCCTTTTTTTATTGAAGTATAGTTGACATATAATACTGTATTATTTTCGGGTACACAACATAGTGATTCAACATTTCTGTGCATTACGAAGTGATCACCACGGTTAAGTCCGGTTACCATGTCACCATGCAAAGTTATGACAATATTCCTGACTATATTCCCTAAGCTGTGACTTATTTATGACATCCCTGTGACTTGTTTATTTCATAGCTGGAAGTCTGTGCCTCTTAATCCCCTTCCCTTATTTCATCCAACCCCCCACCCCCTTCCCTCTTGACAACAACCTGTTTGTTCTCTGTATCTATGAATCTGTTTCTGTTTTGTTTGTTCATTTGTTTTGTTTTTTAGATTCCACGTATAAGTGAAATCACACAGTATTTGTCTCACTCTGACTTATTCACTTAGCCTAATGCCCTCTACTTTCATCTGTGATGTTGCAAATCGCAAGATTTCATTGTTTACGGCAGAGTAATATTCCATGGTGTATAAAAACCACTTCTTTATCCATTCACCCATCAATGGCTTTAGCTCTGAAGTGAGTCCCTTGCAGGCAACATAGATTTGGGTCTTGTTTTGTAACCATTCAGCCACTCTCTGTCTTTTGATTGGAGCACTTGGTCCATTGACATTTAAAGTAATTATTGATAAGTATGTACTTATTGCCATTTTGTTGATTGTTTTCTGGTTGTTTTTATAGTTCTCTCATCCTGTCTTCCTCTCTTGTTCTCTTCCCTTATGATGTGATGACTCTCTTTAGTATTATGTTTGTATTCCTTTCTCTTTATTTTTTGTGTATATAATAGAGGTTTGTGGTTACCATGAAGTTCACATATAACAACCTATGTATGTAGCAATGTGCTTTAAGTTGATGGTCACTTACATTCGAGCACATTCTAAAAGCACTAACATTTCTACTCTCCCCCCACGTTTTATGTTTTGGACATCATATTTTACATCTTTTTGTTTTGTGTATTGCTTAACTATTTTAAATGTAGGTGATTTTACTACTTTTGTCTTTTAACTTTTATACTAGTTTTACAGGTGGTTGATCCACTACCTTTACTATATGTTTGCCTTTACCAGTGAGACTTTTTTCTTTCATAATTTTTTTTTGTTTCTAGTTATGACCTTTTCTTTTCTGTTTAAAGAAGTCCCCTTAACATTTCTTGTAAGGGCAACTTAGAGGTGACGAACTCCTTTAGCTTTTGCTTGTCTGGGAAACCCTTTATCTCTCCTTCAGCTCTAATTGATAACCTTGCTGGGTAGAGTATTCTTGGTTGTAGGTTTTTTCCTTTCATCACTTTGTGCTTGTTTCTTCTGACCTGCAGAGCTTCTGCTGAAATATCAGCTGATAATCTAATGGGGGTTCCCTTGTACAATACATAGCTAGTTGTTTTTCTCTTGCTGCTTTTAAGATTCTCTTTTTATCTTTAACTTTTGACATTTTAATTATGATGTGTCTTAGTACGGCTCTTTTTAGTTAATTTTGTTTGGGACTCTCTGTGCTTCCTGGACTTGGACATCTGTTTTCTTCCCCAGGTTAGGGAATTTTCCAGCCGTTATTTCTTCAAATAGGTTTTCTGTCCCCTTCTCTCTCTCCTCTCCTTCCGTGACCCCTGTAATGTCAGTGTTAGTGCCCTCCATGTTGTCCCAGAGGCCCCTTAAACTATCCGCATTTTAAAAAATCTTTTTTTCTTTTTGCTGTTCCAGTTGGGTGATTTCCACCGCCTTGTCCAAGGGGCCGGTGGTGGAGATGGGGGTCCTCGGAGGGTGAAGCCTTCCAGGGCATCACGCAGGGTCCTCCTGAGGCCTTACGTCTTGGGCATCGGAAGAGGCTGCTCTGGACATTTTATCTGCGAACAGGCTTTTTCAGACGTGAGTCCCCACGCACATCACTTTGTTTCTACTTCAAAGTGTGGCTCCCAGTGGCACCTCAGGCCCGTTGGTGTCACAGGGTAGAAGTCGAGTCATCACTTTTAATCCAAACGAGGAGATTTCAGTGTAAGGACAAAGTATTCGTCCACAACCGCAGTGCAAGGGAAATAACATTAACATTTGTCTATTGGGGTTATACAGCTTTGAGAACTTATTATATTCACTTTTGTGGTTTTCTGTATTTTTTTCTACTTTTCAAGATAACATCACTTATATGTATATAAGCAATTTAAATAGAACGGGCCTGGGCCTCAGGAAGGAGAAGAAATAACAACGCACAGGCACGGACGGATCGGACGCACTCGGTCTTGTACACTTGGCCGTTTTCCTGGGGCCTTCTTGTGTTTTTCAAACAGAGAAGAAATTCCTCGTCCGCCAGAGGGTTTGCCAGGCCTGCTCTGCCGAAGGAGCTTGACCATAGCAGAAAAAGTGGAAAGAGAATCAGAAGGCCCCAGGCTCAGTGGGCCCGGCCCCATCTGACCGCTTCCCCGGAAAGGCGGGCCACGCCTGCAGGGACTCACACGGTTCACCTTTGCTCCAGCTGAAGCCCTGGGGAAGGAAGAGCACAAGGTCTTCGTTCTCCTTTTTCCTTTTGTGTCTTTGCCCTGGTAACCCACACAGGTGAGGCCTCTGTGCAGAGCTTCCTGGGCAGGTGCCCCCAGGACGGCTGGAGGGGGGACAGGAGCCCAGGGACTGGGGGGCCCCCTCCCACCTGCTGCTCCGTGGGCCACGGGCAGCCCTGCGGATGCAGCTTTCTCTGTGGGCCGGAGGGGAAAGCGTCAGCAGAGTCACCCCAGCCTCAGGAGTGACGCTCTCTGGTTCTGAGCTGGGGCTGGAGCCGGGCCACCACCCATCCTGAAGCGGACGCGTCCCTGACCATCAGCTCCCCCACGAGAGCTGCCAGCCTTGCCTCTGCTCGTGACTCTACTTTCCAAAAGCACGCTGTCGATTTCACCTACAGTTCACGCTCCTCTTGGAAAGGACGGTGGAGGTCAAGACAGGGAGGGGTAGTTCAGCCGCCGTGGGCGCCGCGCGGGGCCCAGGTGGGGACGGCGCCCTGAGTGCCGCGGCCGCTGACCGGGACCCGCTCTGACCCAGGAGACCCCCGGCCTCCCACTGAGGCTGCCCACCCCCCAACACCCCGCAGTCACCGCAGCCCTCAAAGAATCGTTCCCGGAGTGTGAAGATGTGGGAGAAGGTAAGACTTAGAGAAAATAATTTAAAACAGGTGATAAAGAGAAGAAAACTCTTGGAATGTAATGAACATTATGAGATGAAAGACCTGTGACCGATGAGGTGTGACCTGGCGACCTGCGCCCCATGGCCGCAGGGCCTCCTTGCCTGCTCTGCAGGGGAGCCCCAGCCCCTTTCCATCAAGCTCCCGGCCCTGCTCTCTGGGTCCCGATGCCCGGCTCAGTTGGGGTGAAGGTTGGGCACGCCCATAGATGGGGTCTCTCAGCCCCCTGCATGTGCCTCTGTGCTGGAGACCAGGGGGAGTACCCTCTGCCCGTCCCCGCCCCTGTCACCAGGCGCTGGCCCAGCCCTGCTCCCCCAACCCCCGCCCCCAGCTCTAGGTTCTGTGCACTCAGACATGCTGCCAGCGTGCCGTCCAGGAAGGGCCCGGCCGGCCACATGGCCGACTTCGCCTGCGTCGGGAACATCCTACGGACAGAGGTGTAGGCCCTGCTCCCCCTGCTCCATCCTCGCTGGAGCTTGGGGACCCTGCTGAACCACTGCAGAGCCTCCAGAGCCCGGGAGTCAGCCCACGCGGTGCAGGTGCTCCCACGGTGACCCCGGCCACCCCGTGGCCACCAGACTGCAGCCATCTGGAGCTGACAGCAGCTCCGCAGTGGCAGCCAGAGGACGTCGGGGGGTCTGAGCTCTGCGGCCCCAGCACGGGAGGAAGGGCCCGAGGGCGCTCACCGGCCCTGAAGGTGGCTCCATGCCCGTTTCCACCCGTGCTTGGATCGGGAGCACCAGTTCTGCGTTGGATGTGACCAGAACCAAAGGCCCAGGTCTCACTAGATAAAGCGGCCACGGTGAGACCACAGGGCCACGTCCCTTCCACGTGACACCCAGCAACCTCACAGGCAGCTCCTTGCACACGATTGATTTCCCGCAGAGTTTTGTCTGAAAGATGCTTCTAGATTACGGCAAGAAAGCATCCTCTAATCCTCCTGCCAATGTCATTATGTTAGCAGACAGGCCTCTCATGGCTGATTGATAACATTTAACTCCAAGCATATTTCAGCTCCAGGCGCAGCCGCCGGCCTCTGAGTGAGGCCGCCCCTGCGCTCCGCTTGTTTGCCGAGCGCACGCCGTGTTTGCGGGGGAATTTGTAAGGTGGGTATGCGGGAGGCTGTTATGGATTTGCTATCTTAGCCTGAAATGTGGGCCGCTGATTATGTGATTAAATCGATCATCATTTCTGCCCGGATCCCATGCTTCCTGACCCATCTCCTGGCCACGGCGGGGGCAGAACTATGAGCTCCAGCACCGGTCCTGAAGCGCTTCGTTGCAGAGAAAATGCCAAAGTCTTGGCAGGCGGCTTCCAAATCTCTTTAGAAAGCAAAATATTATAACAGGTCTTCGGGTAACTAAGCAAGCAGCCTTTGTTGTCAGGAGGGAACGTGGCAGGTGGGGGAGAGGGGCCGTCTGGTCGATGGGACTGTTGATCCTGGCTTTACCTGGGGCCATGCAGAGCCTCCGGTCCATATTCAGGAGGTAGAGACCCTCTCGTTCTATGGACGTGATTTACATTGCACGACACGGGGCTCACTTCTGCGCCCAGTGGGTTTGCAGGAGGGCACGTCACGGCTCACAGCCCCCCTCCCTCCTTCTTCTCTGGTCTCAGACCCCAGGGGAGGGAACCCCACCCAAAGCCAGGAGGGGAGTGCGAGCCCCGCCCCAGGGGACACAGACATCCCCCCCTTCTCGACCTTTTGGCTCTGGACCATCCTTAGGAGGGCTCTACCTTTTGACAGCAAAAGGCATCAGAAATGCTGTCCATCATCTTTCATGTGTCAGTCTGTACTCAGCTCAGCTCTGGGGACTTTTCCCTCCCTCCCGCCCCTCCCAGGCTCCCAGGTAACTGAACAGCTCCACTTCGCTAGCAGGTTGTACCCCTCGGCTCTCAGCAGGAAAATCTGGGACAACTCAAACTCCCAGCGGAAATTGCTGTGACCCCAACAGATCTTTTAAAAATCAGAACATCTGGTCAGTCACCTTCTCCCATATGGGTAAACAGAGCTGAGTTAATAAGGCCACATCAGGAAACTGGGGAAGCAGGTAGATTTAACGGTTACAGGATGGCGCTGGGCTAGTGTGTCAGCCCCGGGAAGGGGCATGGGGCGGGAACAACCGTGCTCATCAGTCCTTTTAAACAGCAGATCGCTCATAAGCATGAAAATATTATTTTTTAAAAAAAGTAAGACAGCTGCTGGGATTGTGTTCCTCACTTTGTGAAAGGCAAGCTTCCTGAGCTTCCTGCCCTGAAAAACAGTTCAGTACTTATTAGGCTTATGCAATCATCATTGTAATTACTATTTATCTATTGGGAATCAGGCTTTTTCTTTAAAAAGTATTATTTTGCTGCAAGAGGGGACCAGGGGAGGGAGAAGCTTCCGTGGTTCATGACCCAGAGGCCACCCCCAGGATCCTCGAGATGGGAGTCAGAGGTCCCCTCTGCCTTTCCCAGCAGGAGGCGGCTGCTGGGTGTAACAAACAGGACTGCCTCCCCAAGCCTGCAAGAGGCTGGGCTCTTTCACTCCGAGCTGGTGGTGTGTTTCCATAAAACAGAAGCGTTTCCGGGCGGCCAACCGCTCCAGCACTCTGGTCAAGCTGTTCCTCTGGGCAGCATCGGGTCACTGCAGGGCCCCAGCCGCTGCCTTCCCACTGTCCTCTCAGGCCCCTGTCCCCCCGCCCGCTCCCCGGGGTCGAGGGCTCTGCCCCTCCCCGTCCCGCTGCGTGCGGAGCACACGTTTGAAACAAGTCTAAGGACATCCCCAGACAGGGGCCGTCTTCCCCCAGTGTGTGTTTGGGGGGAGGAGGGATGGCTCTTTGTCACTTGTTTTATCAAACTCTACGGTGAGTTAGTTGACACTCCCAGGAGGTCACCTACCCTTTTAAGATCGTCCACGGTCTCGGTAAGCAGCCGTGAGGGACCAAACTGCAGAGCAAGTACCTACACCAGCAACAAATAATCTAAAATGAAAAAGGAATCCTGTCGCTGAAAACTCAACCGATAATTTAGAACTTTTTCTCCGCAGAGATGACACCTGGGCCCGAGTGACCCCCAGTGTGAGCAGCACGGAGCCTAAGAAAACCCAACCCGTGGGTCCCGCTAGGGTTTCCCTCCTCCTCTCTCTCCTTTCAGACACTCCCCAGGGACAACTTTACGGCAGGACTTGTCTCAGACTTCCGGAGTCGGCCCCAGCGCCTGGCTGGGCATCCATCCACCTGTCGGGCCGGGCATCCCCATCCGTCACCCAGACGTCCCCAAACCGGCGCCCGTGGGAAGTGGCCCGAAGGGTCACCTGGGTCTTTCAGGAGCCCCACCTGGACCCAGAGCTTGAGGCCCGCCCAGAATGAAGGCGGAGGGAGAGGAGACTCCCTCGCTGGCCCCCTTCTCACCCCGTGACCCCTTCTGTCTGCCAGTCACCCTGACAGCCGTGGCACCCGGAGTCCGAGGGGGGACAGAGCAAAGGCCGGGCCGGGAGGCTGCCAGCGTGAGGAACCCCGTCCACAGAGGGTAAAGCCAGGCAGCCCCACCGCCTCTCCAAACAGTGAAGAAAATCCACCCGACTCAGCCTTCTAGTATCTTACAGAATTTCCTTTTCTTCATTTCTCTCTGACGAAAGCGCACGTTGTCCAAACTTTAAATCGTGAATGAAACTAACTTGGAAACTCTGGACCTCTTGGGCTGTATATACACACACAAGTATAACGCAAATACAGCTTCCTGATGAGTCATGATCAACCAGGACTAACAAGGGCTGTGCCTACTCTGACTCTCTTCAGGAATTGTGAGAACAAGACACGGGATTAGAAAGGATCAGTGCTGGGCAAAGTGACAGCAGGATCCTGAAGAAACAGACGACCCCGGCCTTGACCAGCCTACAAACCTGCCCTGCCTCTGGGACCCCAGCGATTCTGAGTGCACGTGACCCCCAAGGGACCTCACCCCCCCAAAGCACACCTCTAAGGAGGGGCCTGCTGGCGGTTGACTGTGTCGGTGGCAAACCAATGATAAGATCTGCATTCGAATAACTAAAATAAATAAAGGCACATCAACAAAAACAACCGCCTTTTACTCTTGGAGAACGATTTGGTCCATGTCATACTCACCACTGTGTTTTAGATTTTCTCCAGTGCACAGGTTCTGGTGTAATTTATTTTAGATGCCAAAAAGCACATTATTTGGCAATTGTATCACTCCAGGTATAATAATAAAAAAAAATCTTCCATTATTGTGTGTCATCTGGTTAGGTCTCCATCAAACCCTTTTCAAATTCAAAGCAGCCAGCTCCACAATAAGTAACTACAGCCCAGAATTAGTGATCACGTTTTTTTTTCCTCAGAGTTAATTGAAACTGATGTGTTTTGAAATCATAGTGGGGGTCTCTCGAGAAAAGGGCTGTGTGTTATTCAATCGGGGGCATAAAGCAGCCAGAGTCAGCACGACTCCGCCACCAGGACCGGTCCCGTTGGCACCGGTGGGCCCCGCACTGCAGCCTCTCCCAGTGGATAAATATTTAAATTATATGTGTGTCAACGTACAGAGCAACCTGAAAGGAGCCTGTTCTTTCTCCTTCTGTCATCGGGCTGTGAGTCCTGAATAAATCTCCAGGTCAGCGGAGACGCCCTTTCCAAATCACAGACTAGCTGACCTCTTGTGGCAGACCTTCCCTTCTTCTTCGCCCTGAGACTAATTTCTCCAGGCTTAGAGGGGCATTTCCAATTAACAGCAACGTCATTTTCGATCACAGCTTTGCACAGTTTCAACGCTAAGGTGTAAACATTGGAACACTCAGCGGCAGTGATTCACAAGCGCAGGAAGGGAAGTGCACGCATCTCGTTGGCTGGTTCCAGCCAGGTCCACTTTCTAGAATTCCACACCAGCTGCACGCCATACATTTTTCACAATGATCATGAAGTTCCTTTTATTTTATTCTTATTCCTCCGCCCCTCTGGCTGCTTCTGGAGTTTCTTCATGACACGTGAAGTACATCCGTGCTGCAAAATCCGTTAGGAAACACTTCCAGACCCATCACGGCACCGTAATTTGAATTGAATGGAACGATACCCCAGCCAGTTAATGTGAGGATATCTGAGTCTGTTAAGCACCACAATGGCCAGGTCCCATTTCCAGCACCGCACAGGTAAACAGATTACCTGGCGAGCAGCTCCATCTTAACGGGGTGTGGTCCTTCTGGTGCCGAGCTCCACGGTGGGGACCTCAGTGCGCGTTTGGGGAGAGGAGATTTGGTTCTTAGCGCAACCAAAAATACCCAGAGAGCTGGGGAGGTTGGGAGGCTCGTGAGGTGCCCGTGTCTGGGGCACTTCTGAGAGATGCGATTGGCTCCACAAGCAGATTTCAGGTATTCGATGGAGAAGGACCCGCTGTTGGCCTCAAGTTACCAGCAGTCCGGGATTTAGCTGACGTGACCTGCAACGTGCCCAGGAGATGCTTCTGGGACCCAGGACCAGAACCCCCAAACCTTTCTCCCTACCCACAAACCAAATAGAATTCTCAAAACCTTGCCACCACCTTGTAAAAAACTCTTTACTTGTTCAGGTTGCCGGGTTCATCCTCCTGTCTTTGTGGATGAGGCCGAAGTTAGAGTGAGTACGAAGCCGGTGGACGGGGCCGCAGGCAGAGCAGGGACCTCGGTCGGGAGGGGCTGACGGGGGCCCCATGGTCCCTACTTACCTTCCTCAGCCACCACCCTCCGTGCAGGTGCGACGAGGAACTCACGCTGTGCTTTGTTTCACAAAAGGATGCGATCAGGTGCTCACCTGGCCTGTGACACAGGAGAGCAGGCCCTGGGGACGGTCCCCGTCGCCCACCCGCCCACGGGATCTAGGGGCCCGATGCGCTTCCGAGCTGCTCAGCGTCTGTCCGCGGTGACTCTGCCTCCTGGAAACCTGGTTACTGTGGGCAGCTCAGAAAGGGTGCCTCCCAGAGCTGATTATCTCCGGACAAATCTACAGCTTCACGGTTTTTAAATGTAAATAAACCTTATAGTTTAGTTTTTAATTTAATTTAACCCTCAATCCTCATCTTCCAATGAATGTCAACCAAGAATGTTGTTTCTTTTTTGGACAAGAGCAGAAGTCCAGTCCGAGTCTTTGCTACAAAATGCGTGTTTAGCCAAAAGTTGTTTCTGGGACTCTCTCCCCCTCCCCACCCCGTTTCCCATCCTCACCAGGAAGGTCGATGAGACGGAAAGTGTGCAGTGGATACAGAAGCTGGTGACATTGTTAAGATGTAACTTCTCCATCGGCAAGACTGTGTCTCCGGGACGTCCCAGACTATCCTGTCCCTGCTCAGATAGCGCAGCTGTCAGACGGCGGAGCCGGTAGCCAGCTCCCGGACCCCGCACGAGGCCAGCATCAGGCGAGTGCATGGTGGCAGGAAGTTGGTCATTGTCTTTGGCTCTGGCGTCACTGATTTTCAAAAAGCTGAGGATCTCCTGGATCAGAAAGCAGTTGTCAAGAAACTGGTCTCTCGTGGAGATATTCTTTTAAGAGATAAACAGGCACGTGCACGCGTGCACACACACACCGACAACAAGTAGAAATTAGACACGTGGGCTTCCCTGGTGGTGCAGTGGTTGAGAACCTGCCTGCCGATGCAGGGGACACGGGTTCGTGCCCTGGTCTGGGAAGATCCCACATGCCACGGAGCAACTAAGCCCGTGAGCCACAACTACTGAGCCTGCGCGTCTGGAGCTTGTGCTCCGCAACAAGAGAGGCCGCGATAGTGAGAGGCCCGCGCACCGCGATGAAGAGTGGCCCCCGCTTGCCGCAACTAGAGAAAGCCCTCGCACAGAAACGAAGACCCAACACAGCCAAAAATAAATAAATAAATAATTTAAAAAAAAAAAAAAAACCTAGCTTCAATTTAAGTTTTTTTTTAAAAAAAAAAAAAGAAATTAGACACGTGAGTGTGAAGGTAAAACTACGCAGACGTGCAGAAGGCAAGCATGATTGCAGATAAATGTCCAGAGAGTAATGGCGGGGGGGGGAGGGGGAAGGACGCAGAGGTCAAGGATGTGACGGTCGCCTCCCCTGCCATCCCGGGGGGGCCAGCCGTCTCACTACCACCCCATCCTGGGGGCTCCTGGAAAGACTTGGGGGATGTGGGAGGTGGATCTGTCTGTGCTGGCAGCTGAGAGAGGCCTTTCCGCACACGAGCCATCGAGATAGGCTGGGAAGGGAAAGCTCCCATACCCTAAAATCCTGCCTGGCCCATGATCTGAACAGGTAAATGGCATCCGTCTTCCAAACCCCACACTACTCAGTGTGTGTTTA
Source organism: Eschrichtius robustus (assembly GCF_028021215.1). Taxonomy (NCBI): domain Eukaryota; kingdom Metazoa; phylum Chordata; class Mammalia; order Artiodactyla; family Eschrichtiidae; genus Eschrichtius; species Eschrichtius robustus. Next base: position 99,087,138 of record NC_090837.1, read on the forward strand.
ACACTGAGCACAGCAAACCAAGATTCCCAAGCTTCCGTCTCACTTGTCAGCAGTCACAGAAACAACCGCTCATTTAGGAGGGTTTTCTTGGGGGTGAGGATGGAGATATTTGTGTTTAGCAATTTGAATGAACTAGTGAATTGCGATGAATGACCTCCTCACATTAGGGGTATTCAGATAAGTGCTTCTAGGGATTTATATTTATGACAAAACCATTTAATATAACTCATACCTTCGTTGATGAACCAAAAGTTATCGTTTCTTCTCAGTATAAATATTTAACAAATTAGCGAGCTACTTTGTGGTCCATGTAATCTCTTGTTCACGATGGTCTCGTTTACCTGGCAAATTTTATTTGTAAATTATCAGCATGGCCTTTCAGTCTCCAATTTATTTTTTTGGTCTGGTTTGGGTTTGGATTTTTAATTATAACACCAGACTGGCTTGCATGGAAGAATTTGGCCCATTTTCACTGTTTTAATAAGATTGTTGCTGATGGAATTACACATAATTGAACCTATTCCAATTTTTATCATCTCAAAAATCCCATCCCCAAGCATTTCAAGAGTCAAACATCTCCACCAAAAAAACCGCGGAGGTTCACGAACCACAGCAAAATGGGTGTGTACGTGCCCCCAGCTGTGCCAAAGCTCCCAAGAGGCAGGCGTCCCTCCTGGCAATTCCCATCCGAGGATTCGTCCCCATATAGCACATAGCACTTAGTCACGAGCCGGCCTTTTCATTGTTAAAAAGAAGACAATGCTCGGTGAGGGCGACGCTGAACCCCTGCCCGGCTCCTCACGGCGTGCGGAAGACCTGCTGGAGGGGCAACACCTTCTACACTGTTGGTCTGGGATACGCGCCCCCGCCCCCGGGTCTCTTTCCAAACGTTACTCCTTCCAAGGGCCAGCGATGCTCTGCACAGCCTTCTCCGGGCAGACGATCCGTCTCTCTCGGAAAGTGTCCTTCCTTCTCAAACACCTCTCATGTGTCCTAGCCCAGCGCTGACTGATGAGACAGCCGATCAGCTGAGCCTGAGCGCTGAGGGGAGGGAGCCCGGCGGCCAGGGGATCAGATGGAGGGACTGCACGTGGCCACTCTCCCAGGCCAGACGCGGTGTCCGGTGGCACTGGCACAGCCGCACCTTCCTGGGCCGCCTTCCTGCGGGACTGCGGGTGTGGACAGAGGGCGGGGCTGGAGCCTCCCTGGTCCTCGGTGGGTCCACCTCATCCCTGCAGCCCCTGGCACTCGGCTCTCCCAGACCCCGCTGCGCCGCGGCCTCCAGAGCAGCTCGGGGTGGGGGGAGATGGTCACCACTCCCAGACGCTCGGACCTGGGTCCCCCCATCCCCGCCCCGTCCTTCGATCGAGGGTCTCAAATGTCCTCTGCCTACAGCCCTCAGTATGCGGTGAATTTTCACGGCACCCTTAGGCCCCCCCAAACAGCAAATCATTCCCTTTATCAAGAGGCCAGGTCCAAACAACTTGATGGTATTCACGTGCTAACAAGTAGTAGCCATTTGGAAAAACAACACAGGCAGTCGTAAAGGAGAATAGCTGTTCCTTCCTTCTTAACCACAACCACCTACGATGGGGCGTGTGCTCTTGCTGGCTCCCTCGCAGCTTCTCAGTCCTCGGACCCACAGGGCACCCACCTCAAGTCCTGCCCGCACTGACCGTCTGGCACCAGGTCTTTATCCAGAGTCTCCACGTGCTTCCAGCACAAAGGCGTTGGCTGAGTGCTGTGTCCAGAGGGTGGGCTTTCCGTGCCGCCGGGGAGGGCGGGGTGGTGGCCTCGGTACCGGATCCTGAGACAAAACTGAGCCAGTGGCAGGGCAGGGAGGACCGGCGTGGCGGACGGGACGCAGGGCCGGGAGGGCAAGGGGTCGGGTGGCTCACACCTGGGGGAAGGGGGCTCCTGAGAGGACAGTCACCCCAGGGTCAGAGGCGGGACAGGCAAGACCCTGAGACCGCCTTCAGCCAGCTTCCACGCCTCCTCCCTGGTCCTGAGAGGTTGGGGACTGGAAGGCCCGTCCACTCACATCGCACAAGGGGGCTGAGGTCGGGCGGGGGGTGCTCTGTGCCCGAAGATGCCACTTGGATTATTTCGAACCTGCTTAAGGTGACGCCTAGATGAACAGCCCCCTGGCAAGGCAGGGCCGCGTTTCCTTTCTTACAACCTTAACAACAAAAGCTGCTGTGCACACGACGACCTCCTAACCCTAAGCCTCGGCTCCTCTGGCCTCGGGTGCCTGGCGCCAGCGCCGCCCCGGCCTTTTCAAAGCACAGGCCTGATAGTGCCATCCTTCGCCGTGACCTCGCTGCGGCTCCCCAGTGTCCTGACAGCAATGTTCCCCTTGTGGCTCTGACGTCCCCTTGCGCCCCAGACTCCTCTTCTTCCAGCCAACAACTACAACGAGACAGAGAAGACCAGGTGCTGGTTCCCACCTCAGCTGGCACAGACAGCATCGCATCGTTTATGCACAAATCCCAATGGCAAGAACCAGAAGCATGGACACGTCTAGGTAGCGGACGGGGCAGGACACGCAGCCCCTGGCCGGCAGCCACGTCTGAGGACACAGTAACACGTGGACGAGGACACACAGGCATGGGGACAGCTGGTCATTTCTGCCACAGCCTCTGGCCCTGGACCACACATACGACCCTAACTTCATCACCCAAGTCCCGGCTCACTGCATCCAGCTCAGGCCCCAGGCTCTCGGGCGATACGAAGTCTCATCAGGGCCCAGATGTGTCTCCCGCTGCCCAGAGGCCTGTGAACTCCAGACGGGTGTGGTCGGCCACTGCCTCCACCTCAGGGACCCTGCTGGGCCCATCACCTCCATGGTCGCATCTGAAGTCGTGGGGGGGGAAAGGAGCCCTACTTGTGCAGGTTTGGGGTCCGATGGGGACGCTAGGCTTGGGCTCTCCGGGACCTCTTAGTCTGGGTGTCCTGGCCCTCCCTGAGCAAAGCCCACAGAGGATCGCAGACGTGGGCCTTCCGGGTCCCAGGAAGCAGCGGCAGGGGTCTTACACACTCCGCGGGCCCGCTGTGTTCCCTGCTTGTCTGCACATCTCCCCACCCGCCAGCCTCCACCTTGAGACCCTCTGAGACACGGGCAGGAAAGGGCTCAGCCCGGGCTGGCACAGAGTGACTCATTTTGTTCAACAGAGAAGTCTTCGTAATCCAAACTACTTTTCAGTCTTATCTCTTACCTTTTAGGATCCAGAAGCAATTTCTTCCAATCCCGTGAAGCTCTGATGCCTCACCTGGGTTTTTCTTCCATTTCCACCTGAAACCCACCAGCTATCATCCGAGCTCACCTTCTGCTCGTAACGCCCCCCTGGCGACGGCCGTGGCAGCCAGCGAACGCTAACAGCTTGGGCCTTCCCGAAGACCCCCCTGCAGCCAGAGGCTCCGTGACAAGGAGGCCTGCCTTCCAAGACATTGCGGGCGACAGTTTTGCCAAACGTTCTGCCAGGGCTTAATGGGCCTCACCAGCCCTCTGGCCTGCAGCACCAACCTCACCATCCATCAACATACCGCCAGAACGAGGCCGTAGTTTTAGGTTTTTATCACACCTGCACCCACTTCCAAAATGAACAAAAAATAAGCTTCCAAATTTCAGTGGTTTCACCCATCTATTTCCCATTCACTTAGCAATCCTACATGGCTATTTCCGTCGGCTACTGGCCGCCCTCCACGTGGCCGTTCTGGGGGCCAGGCTCCATCCGCCTGTGGCGTAACCCTCCTCCCCAGCTTCAGACGCCCCTCACAGCTGTGGTGGGCAAAGACCACCAACTTCTTAACACGTTGGCCTGGAAGGGACAGACGCAACGTCCCCTCCACTCCATCAGTGAGAACTAGTCACTGGGCTCTGCCAACATGCAGGGGGCGGGGTGCAGAGCTGCAAATGAGCCCCCCGTGGACACTGTCCCCGGCAACAGCTCCCACTACACCGTGGATGAAGAAACCCCAATCTCTGAAGCCACCTCTGCAAAGAGGAGCATAAAAAAATTCAAAAGAATCGCTGCTTGTGGTTCTCAGATTTTTCTGTGCACAAGAATCAACATAGAGTCTAAATAAAAACGCAGACCCCTCACTCCATACCCAGGGGTTTGGATCCAACAGGTCTGAACCTAGGGCCCGAGATTCTGCACTTTTGACTAGTACCCACAGGAGGGTCTGCTGAGGGTACTTTGAGAATGCAACAATAGGGAGTCTAAAACGATTAATAAAATATTGATAAATCGCGTTGATCCATAGAGAGGAGGACTCACTGCGGCTCCAGAGCATTAGTTTCTAGAGGGCCCAGCACGGTCTCAAGGGTCTCTCCGGCTCTGTGCCTCGTGACCTGGGGAAAGAAAGCATCATTCATGGTCACTTCGGTGGGAAAGCCTGGAGACCACAAGGTCACCTCCTCACTGGGAGAAGCAGAAGAGTGCATGTTTAACTGAGTGGTCACACATCCTGCTCAAACTTTGCTCCACACTTTCTAAACAAACACATCTTCCTAAAAACAGCTCCCGCTCAGTTTGGAACATTTTGCCTGCAGATTTCAAAGTACATCCAGTCTCTTCATGGCACACAATGAACACCTGCCAAAGGCTCAGCCTTGTGCTAAACACAGGAGCTAGACAGAGGAAAACCAAATTTGCGCTTGGAAACCAAGTCTTCCAGGCAGGGTGGCCTGTAGGAACCGAATGGTGACACGACAGGTGCCAGGAGAGAAGCACGAATTACGTTTGGGGAGACCGACAAGGAAAGCGGTGTGTGCGGCGGCTTAGGCGTTCCTGGGATGTTCATTAAGCTTCACTGCCTACATGGAAAGGGCACGTTTACTTGTTTAATGACAGTCAGTAGCCAAGAGCAAAAGAAGGTATCAGACAACATAAAATGGCAAGTGTATAGTGTCAACGAGGCAGAGAAACGGGAAATTTTGAGAAAGGGATTTGCATTTTTCATTATTTCTAGGCAGGGTGGTATCGCAGTGGCAGCATGACACCTACAAATAAGACAACAGAGAAGAAATTCGTTCCAGCACCCCCATCAGCAACTTGCCGTCTTTGGACAACTCACAACTTTGGACAACTCATCTCGTTCATCCCTCCCTGTCTGTTGAACAGAGGTGCTAACTTCTTTCTCCCGTGAAGATGCTGGGGGGGGGGGGGGGGCGGGGGAACGACGGTTGCTAAGGTAACAGCTGGATTCAGACTCTCTTTCCATCCCCGATCCCCAGTTTACCCTCCCTTCAAGGCCTTCAGACCCTTTTTCTAGCCCCGGAGCTGTCCGTGGTCCTCACGTTTTCTGGGCACATCCTCTGAAGTATTGACTTAACACTTCAGCTGAACTTTTCTTTGCATAAAATGTAATTACCTGTTCCCCTAACACAAGAGTGCAGAAAACATTAGTAGGACTTCCATGCGGGTCAAATTGCAGCAGAGATAACTGCTGGTGAGCCTGAAGGCTTGGTCCTCTGGAAACTTTATTTGCTATTAATCATCCAAGCAGCAGAAAAATAGGATAGGAAGTTTTAATTGTCCTGACAGCCAGGGTTTCAAAGTGTGGAGACATTTGAGGCTGTCTGACAAGAGTATCAGATGAGCTAAAGTCACCAAGGAGAATGAGCGTGTAAGTGCAAGGAAGGATGTTCTCTTTTTTAAAAAAGATGGACCTTGATGTTTCTCCCCCATGATTTCGGGCAAAATGCACCGTTACAGCCTGTTTACAATATACTCAGAATGTAAGAGAGTGGAGACTGGTGCTTTACAGGGCATCTTGGGATATTCAAAAAATTAAATCCTTTCTATGTCTGTCATGCAGAAACACGGCTCTGAGATGCGGAAGCAGAGGGTTTACCTGGCAGTGCTCCTGAGTGGGGGTGCGGGGGGACGGCAGAAGTCCAACCATGGTGCAACAGCCCCAGAGACCCCCGTGTGGGAGTAGCTCTGCAGAGAAGACGGCCCTGAGCACTGCGCCACTAAAGCGAGCGGGCACTTGTAGGCTGCGCCGGGCAGATCCATCACCCGGTCTCCGGATGGGGCTGTCCCAGGGCGGGTGCCTGCGCGTGTCTACCCTCTGACTTCTTACCGCTGTTAGCTGTCGTCTGTTTCTCTTGCTGTTAAAATGACCTTTCAGTGCACTTGCCAAAACCTCCCCCAGCGACTCAGGAGTCTGGTCACTGGAGACCTCCCTCTGCCGCCCATCTGGACCTCAAATCCTCCTGACTGCTTAGAGTTCGTTGCAATTGTTCTCAGTCAAATAGATGGAGAATGAAAGTACAAAACTTTATCTTCTTCTTCTAATGTGATATTTTATGTACAGAATTATGTTAGAATAAAACATTCTCTGTGCTCAATAAAACAGCTGATTTAAAGCTTAGCAGGAAATATCTTGGTTTCTTGCCTAAGACCAGCTGCTAAAGGACAGTAAAACATTTATATGCAGGAGAACACACATCCAACTCACCCAATCTTGCAAAAATATTCTTTAATATCCATGTGTCATTTCTTTTGAAAGACTGGGGGTAAAGATACATGGTGCCTGTAAAGATGTTTTTTCCAAGAGTTTCTTATTTTCCCATTATTTCTAAGTTAGCTGATTCCATTGACAATTTTTTAGCTTTCTACATCTAGAGATATACCGTGTCTCTGTTTAAATATATGAACTTATAATGACGCTCTATAAGATTATTTCAAAAAATTTATATTAATATTTGGTTTTCTGAATCACAAGACAGTGTTCTAAGTGGACAAAAATCTTAGAATAGTCCCTTTAAGTGGACACTGGTCAATCACATTATTGAGTTCCAAAGGTACAAAGAAGTGCACGAGAAAAATGTTATGAACTTGAATAGAAAATAAAATGACACCAGACATATGAATATTTCCTGGATGAATCCTGGTAACAAGATTTAATTTCAACAGACTTTTCAGCCAAGCTTTATACAGGAACTGTATTGATACATATTAGGACCAGCATAAAGGTTCCTAACTCCCACCATGAATGATGGGAGGAAGGGGTGTCACTTCCTTAAGGAAAAAATCCAATTAATAAATATAGAAGAAGTGAGAGAAACAGGAAATCACCATTACAACACCTCACTAATGATGGTCACAGGCAAGATCCATCATGAGATGTGAAATTGGTGAGAAAGGTTTCAGAAGAAACTGAATATTTGTATAATTTCAAGTTTCACCCCCTCCCCAAGGTATTTATTCTTACAAAGGGAAAGATAGTAACTTTACTGTGGAGAAATCTGGCAGACGCCACCTTAATCGGGAGATCAAGGTTACATCACCCGCAGTGAGACACAGAGACACCACGTACCTTCCGATACGATGCCCTGAAAATCAGACACCACATCCTGGGCACTCTTGCCAAAAATGCATGACTTCAATCTAATCAGGACGAAGCATCAGACAAACACAAACTGAGGGACCTTCTACAAAGCAACTGCCGGGATTCGTCACAAGTGCCAAGGGCACGAGAGACAAGGACTTTCTCCCGCACCACAGACGGGAGCCTGGGAGCTGTGACTCCAAATGCAGCAGGGGACCCATGCCTGACCCCAGCCAGGAGAAGGGCATCATTAGGAAAGCCAGTGACATGGGGCAAGGTCCGCAGGTTAGTGACAGCCCTGCACCGAAGTTAAGGTCTTCGTTTCACTACTGTCCCCTTGTAGCAGTCACCAGCAACATCGGAGGAGCACGCGGGAACTCTGCACGATTTTTGCAACTTTTCTCTGAGTCTAAAATTATTTCAAAATTAAAAAAATAAACTAGCCAAACACCTCGTGCTGCAGTTATGCTGATTTCCGGGGAGCCTCTTCAACGTGATAATAGGGCACATCGCCACAGTACTTTATCCGGGAAGAAAAGCGGGTTCACACCATGACAGGGAGAGGAAAGAGGCTGCGAGGGCCCCAGATAACATCTGACCGCTGAAACCCCAAACCACCGCAGGAGCTTCTCGCCCTCCGCACCGCGCCCTGCAGCAGAATTTCTTCCGCTCCCACCTTCAAGGGAGGCGGCCGTTTTGACTGCAAGACGGGGACAAACATACCAGTGAGTAAAAGGTCAAATGGGAGTGGAACCATGGCTGACGGAAACAGGACATTCAGGGGGAGCCAGGACACAGCGAGACCGTGGGTGCTCCTGACTCGGGCCCTCGCGCACCCTGGGTCCCTCACTCGCCTCACAGACGGCAAATGCCAGCCGGAGCTTCCGTTTAAAAGGGGAGACATTAAACATGGCACAAAGCACATCGTGGCGCATATTCAGAAGCACTAGAGAGACAAAGTGCCTTTTTATCCCATTGAGAAGGGTCAAAACAGTATCGCTTCCGAAAAGGGGGCCAGAGGGCAAAATGCCTGGGGTTGAAGGTGTGAAGAAGGCTGGACACTGGACGCTGGACAGCAGGAGGAGACAGAGACCATCGCTGATGCCCTCACCCCGCCCCCCCCCCCAGACCCCTGCAGGCGCATTTCAAACAAGCCCCACCCACGTGACCTCCCACGATGCTGACCGGCAGAGAGGGACAGCCCGGTGGGGTCCAGGACGTGGTTTGGTGTCGCAATGCCCACCCTGAAGCCACTCGTGTTTCTAACACTGGGCACAGTGACCCTCAGATTAACACTCAGAAATGTTGTTTCCAAATGATTCAAATTCCACCCAGAAGAAAGGTGACGGAAATGCCAGCTCCGTACCACCCCCAAGCTATGGCCAGCAGCTGGACCAGACAGAGATGGTCATCGGTGCATCTCTACAGGCACTGGCTGAAAAGAGACGAAACCTTTCCTGCATTATTCGAAACAAAAGGAAAATGACATTTTCAAAGTAAACTGCCTACAAGTCTGTCCAGTAAAGGAAAACTAGCTCCATGGAGGCCACACAGTTTATTGGGGATGTTAAAGAGATGTTGCTGGTCTCTGGGCCTCTAACATCATATGTGGCAAAAGGGAGAACCCTGAAATATTTATATGAATATAAGATGAAACTTAACCAATGGGGCCTACTTCGATTACAGGTATTTTCATGTTACTGCTAAGCTGAAGTCCTCTCTCAATATTTTATAGGCTGCAATTCCGGCCTGCGCACCATTACACCCCTGGCTTCTCCCACAAATGCTGCCTGTCATTTACGATGTGATAGATGTGCCGTTGGAAGTTATACAGAAAAGAAAAAAAAAAAACACTTTCACATTTTACGCTGGGATATTTTTTGCAGTGCATTAGTGGTGTGAAGATAATACTAGATTTGTTGATAAGTTTCAGAAAATATTTTTCTTCCTCCCAAAATATTTCCATAATTATAAATAATCAAAGCATAGAAATTGTAGCTACACTGACTCTTTTTTAAAATTTTTATTGGAGAATAGCTGATTTAGAATGTTGTATTGGTTTCAGGTGTACAGCAAAGTGAATCTGTTATTCATATAGGCCATTACAGAGTATTGAGTAGAGTTCCCTGTGCTATACGGTAGGTCCTTATTAGTTATCTATTTTATATATAGTAGTGTGTGTATGTCAATCCCAATCTCCCAACTGACCCCTCCCCTCCCTTATCCCCTACGCTGACTCTTTAATACCATACCGTGTCATTACAGGTTGTTTTTCACCGTCACTCTTGATATGGTTTCAATGTTCAACACATCCCTTGGTCCTTTTCAAAGACAGAGAGAGAACCTCTTTGAAGGAAAAGGAACCCGACAGTCCCACAGAACAGCAGGTCGGTCTTTGCACCGAGGGAGGGTGCAGGGGACAGTCTGCTCTCGATGTCCCCACCTCTCCCTAGTTAGCGTTAATGATAGTCACACATGCGTATCCAGAAACAGGCCCTGTAATGTTTCAGTTAATGTGGGGTAAGTTACAGTACAGGAAATATCAATGCTTCTTAAAATGAATTCAACAAGCTGCGAGGCTCTATCACCAACACAAGTATTAGAAACCCAGCTCGTGCCCAAGGCCGTCGCCGCCCCGCCAACCCCTCCATGGCCACGAGGTCCGCTTGCCCGGCACCTGCTGGGGTCAGAGGTCAGCACCAGCATCACGACCCCAGCGGGCACCCCGAGAAGTGAGCTCGTGGCCCGGAGCCCCTCGACATGCAGGGCCCCCGCGCCCCCTGGGCCTGACCTTCTCCTGCACCTCACAGCCTCCCTGCCAGGCTCAGACAAGGGTCCTGACTTCAGGGTCACTGCTCATGTCTGGAGTTTGGTCCTACCCTCCCTAGGATAATGATGCCTCAATCCAACACAACCAAACCAAAGCTGTGGTCTTCCCAACAACACCCAGAGCTCTGCCCCGCGAATGGTACCCAACCCGAGATGCGATGCAGAGGAACGCCAGGAGCACACATCTCACCGACATCTCCTGCCCTCCCCCACCCCACCCCACAGCCAGTCTACACGAGTGCGCTTGGTTTTACAGTCTAAATTCTACTGAGACCGGTTTGGACGGAAATCACCGTAAGGTGCAGCCCACGGCCCCTGCCTCTCGGCTCAGACCTGAGACCAGGAAAGCAGGTCTGCTGGGCCCACCCGCCGTGATACAGCCTCAGGCCCTGTGTTCTGCGTCATTCGGGACAGTCCCCCACGTCGTCCAGCCTCACTGCAAACAACAGAAACGCACCCTGGGCTACAGGCAGGCCACGAGGCTCAGAGAAGCCCCCAGGATGGCCTGCTGGCTGGGGTAGAGCAGGGCACGGAGCCCTGGGGTCTTTGCCAGATCCCACCTTGTTTCTCTGCTTCCTTCAAGAGAAGTTACCAAGGAAGACGTTCCCAGGCCACTGGCTCAGGACCATGTGTTGGGAGAGCAAGTCCAGAAGGGAGAGGCATGCTCACCTGAGGGGTTGCCAAGGGAAGGTGGGCGTGCCCAAGCCTCCGCCCAGCCCACCCTCATGGACAAGGGCACAGACTCCGCCCCATCCTGAGGAAACAGGTAAGGAGCTCACCTTGACCGTGACCTCCTCCCCCTCACGTCCTATCACCCAGCAACCGCCTCCCCTGGAAAGTCACAGGAACTTGTTCATTCATCCGAGAGATCCTCACAGAGCTGCCAGCCCCGTTCTAGGCGCTGGGAAACCACAGAAGTAACTCGAATGTTCTCACAGAGACGGACAAGACCAGAAGCAAGTTCGTCTCGGTGGTGACGTGGTGCCGGGGGCTATAAGGAGATGGACGGGGAGCCCCGAGAGCCGGCGCGTGGGAAGGCGGAGTGCAAGCCTGACCCCAGGCGCAGGGCCAGGTGGCAGGAGGGAAGGGCAGCGGCCCGAGGCCCCAGTCACCAGGAAGCCATCAGGGCTGGGCTGGGGACAAGAAGGAGGAAACACACAGACCCCGCAGCCTTCCCATGGACGCCAAGACAGCTCGGCGTGAACTGGACCTGTCTCCCTGCCCTCAGAGACGCCCCAGGCCTCAGGGCACGGGTGCTTCGGGGAGCAGTGGGGGGGTCCTCTCGCTGCCCGTTCTTATGTGAACGAACCCACATTGTGAAGCCCTCGGGCCTGAAGAGCTTTTCCATATCCGCACACACCTGAGGTCAGAAGGCATGTCTGTCTTGACACCAGGGAACCGGAGCTCAGAGGGGCCACACTCTCTAGGGAGCCACAGAGCCGGGATTCCAGGCCCGCGTCTGGGCTCCGACCCTGTGCTCGTGCCGGCATCTCCCCGCGTCTCCCTAGTGACCGTCCAGTCCCTCCACCTCCAGGACCCCCTGGACCTGTCTACACAGTGGTCATCCCACCAGGTAGAGTCCGCCCATATCACCCAGACCTCCAGGGTGAGGAGGGTCCGCCCTTTCTCTTTTCAGCTCACCTGGCCCACAGGTGCCAGGACGCCCTGCAGAGCACAGATGAACTGATCTGAGGACGGTCGCAAGGGGAGCAGTGGCACCAGGGGGGCAGGGCGCATCCCCAGCGTGAAATGCAGAACAAACTGAAGCCCAAGGGCTGGATCTGGAAGGTCAGTGTCTAGAAGGCAAGCTCAGGGCGGAGCTGGGAGGAGGGAGGAGTGGACAGAGGGCCACGGTCCTCAGGGAGAGGCTGCTCAGCAAAGCCTCCAAGGCCAAGGCTGATGAGTCCCCACCCTGACACGGGCTCCACCCGGATCCCGAAATCCCGCGGTCTCTGTGCCACCCTCGCCTGTTTCCTGCACGTGTCCAGGGACCTAAGAGGTGTGCGTTTCCCCCAGCCAAGGAGCTTTAGAGTTTGCCAAGTACCTACTGCAGGAGGGGGATGGTCATGTATGAAATAAACAGACACATTTGCTGTGACTCCAAAACTGAGTACATTCCACACTTGGGAAGGAGCTAGGTTTGGGAAAAATCAACTTAATGCATTTTCTAAAGTCTCCAAAAAGGTCCTTGGGTAGAAGAGTTACAGCGAGACTTGCCCGCGGTCTCTCCCTCCCTCTCTTTTTACTCTGAGGTCTCCCTCATTGCTGGGAACCTGGAACAAAATGTGGGACCAGCACCTGCAACCTGGTGAGGCTGTCGGGGGCGCCCTCTGCCCGGGGTCCCGGGGAGGTTGGCAGCTTGCTCCCAGGCGGCCCCCATGGGTCCCTTCACTGAGGAATCGGACACCGTGCGGAGCCGCAGAGGAGACAGCTGCCCCCGTGGCCCGGGCTGGCGCGGAGGAAGGGGAGTGAGGTCACCACCATCAGAGCTGCCACTCAGGAGCAGACAGGACACAGACATCGCAAGACAAGGCGCTCCCGCTCGCCAGGAAGCGCCGTCGGGCTGACGCGCTTTTTTTTTTTAACGCTATTGATTCTATCCCCCAAAGGTCACGAATTACAGGAGGAATTATTCTTAAGATATTTGCTGAGCCCGACCTCTTCTAATGATTTTCCTACCACTGGCCGGTGGGTCCAGGAGGCTTTTTGCTGCTTGACTGTTGTTAAAAGCCCCTGCCCTCTGCAGTCACCCAGCTTCTTGGGGAAGATGCAGACGAGTCCACGGGGTGAGGGACAGGTTAGCTGGATAAACCGTGTTCTGTCCACAGCCTGGGCTCAGACGCTCCCTTCCTGGGACACAGGAGGCCTCTCTCAGTGGGCGTGGGTCTCCTGAGTGGGGACCCTCTGCACAAAAGCAGCACACGCACTTGAGACACTTCAGAGCCTGACACTGTGGTTTCACTGCAAACACAAGTACAAAAGGCCTCAAATGTCCCCAGAAGGCCCACGTTAAAGCACGTTGCATAGAATAAGGCCAGTTTCAGGCAGGTCACCCAATGGAGAACAGATGGCAGCTCAGAAGTGATGCTGAGTTACTCACTGGTGTCCCAGGGGCTTTCGCTCCCTCGAGCTGTTTAGAACCAACAAGTAGAGCTTGGGAGGAAGCAGCTGAGGGAGGCATAGTCCGATGCGCCCACACAGACACTGTCCTAACTTGCCCCCTGGGCGAATTGCGGAATTTGTTATCTTTATTGTAAGAGGCTTATTATGTTTCTTTTTGTGATCACTTGAAGTCTGGTAAATGATACAATACAATTTATTATTTATACAGTGTCCTTCACAGAGAGTATCACAGAATGTTTTGCAGGAGGAGTGAGACAGAGAAGCAGACCACGCTGCAGAGTTGGCAAGACCCTCCAGCGACGGGGGCGGAGGCCACAGGGTGGCCCGAGGAGCTGCGCTCTGTCCTGTGTCCCGGTTTCCATCTGGGCCCGCCCGTCCTTAAAGGGCCCAAAAGACACACCTGGGGACGCCTGTGGGGACACAAGCGTGGACAGCGGCCCACGGTGTGTCCACCGCCTTCGGGTCTCAGCCAAGGATGGTGTCCCTGAGATTCATCCATTAAAACAAGCACCGAGGTAGGACTTCAAAGCTGTGGGAGCGCCACTCGACTCTTCGGGGTCTTTGATTTTGTCGTCGTGGCGGCATTTATTCTCAGAGGCAGATCAGATTAATTTTACTGCAGCTGAAAATCATGCAAATACAGTTGAGAAAGAGGCACTTAATTCTTTATTGCTCTTGCACACAACACAAACAGCAGCCCTCCAGTACGAGCGCTGGCAGGCAGTTTTAGTGTTACTCCATGATACAGTACATCATGATGTTAATTTTCCACATTACTTTATTCCTTCTCCAGACCATATTTTACAACAGAGAAAACAAACTGCTTGTAATTACACCGCATGCCAGGACAAATTAAGTAAACACGCATTTTTTAATGCTTCAGGCTGTTAGGGTAGAAAACAAAGGACTTCGGTTAAGGTCAATATTAGAGTTATGCAACTGCCCAGGGATAAAGAAGACAAGCCCTGATTGAATGTGGGCGAAGAGGAAATGGTTCCATTCAACGCCACAGAGCTAGATCCTAGAAAATAATACTGCCAATGAGGCCAAGGCGTTTTTCCTATTTTATATTCATTTCCTGGGAGATTAATGCTAATGCCAATAATTAAAAAATAATAACAAACTAACAGGAAAATCCATTGTGTCCTTCACAAGGACATAAGTCAACTAAAAGTAAGCCCACTGTCCTCTACACCTGCCTCTGGAACTTATGTCTAAACAAATACATGGCAATCAGTAAGACCCCCAGACCTGAGCAGCTATGTTTTTCTTTCCTGTTCCTTCCTGCAAAATATTAGTTGACAATCATACCGAATGTTCAGAGTTGAGGAAATGCGGAATTAAGAAAGGATCCAGGGGGCACGAATGTTTTTAACAAGCCAGTGCAACGAAAAAGAACATTGTAAATGCCCGGCAAGATTGGGGAAGGTCAGAAATAAGTGTTTCTCCTTCTAGGCGTCCCGCATCCCGCCACGGCAGCCAAGACAGAAGGAGGAAGTGGCATCGCCAAGAAGGTGCAGAAACAGACACGAAACCTTTGGTGTCACCAGACTGCTGATGAGCACACACGTAGGCCGTGCGCCTTTGGTGGCCGTGGCCGCGCTCTCAGCCTCACTCCAGCTTCGCCAAGACACGTGCTTTGGTTTTCCCTAGAAGACAGAAATATTTGACTTCTCCTCCTTTTCAGGAGCTTCCTAGACATCAGACACAGTCCATCCTCTTAGATCACGGATTCCGTATTTGCAATTCACTCACCCCCTAAAACATGCTGTCACCTCAAATCAACGCTCAGGGCCTCGTGGTCCTTTGCAGACGCACAGAGACGCCGAGGTGCCCGTCCCAGCTGACAGTGAACAGGTGACGCCTGCCTCCTGCTCCAGCTCTTAGATGGGACTTCAGGGTCCATTCAGGGCCACGTTTCTCAAATTTTCAAGCTTCTTCTTGGTGATTTCACTGTTTACAACTGTCCCGTGTGTGATGCTGGTGGGCTGGCAGGTGTTCTGAGCACAGGAAGGCCGTGACGTCCCTCCTGCAGAGAACACGTGTGTTAGATGAGCCTCCTTCAGGGCGAGTTGCAGCGATGTTGGCCCTGAGCTCCACGGGCGTGGCTCCACGGTACGTGCTAAATAAGGCGCCCGGGGGTCCTGGACCCTGGCTGTGCAGCCCTGAGCACCACCACTCAGCCCTCCTTCCCAACAGCCGCAAATAGCGGGGAAAATCACTGCAAACTGTCTGGGCTGGCCTCATAATTATCATTAGCATACATCATATATTCATAACATTATCTATTGTGTCTATTATACATACACACAGAGAGAACCTGCAGTCCACATCCAATTTCTCACAGCGTGAGAAGTGAGACTTCAAGCAAACTCAAAATAATACTTCCCCTTTGTCTGTATTTCATTACAGCCTTAAAATTCACTAAAACCCCAGGTCAACGTTGCTCAGCTAACTTCTAAGTCCAGGATTTTCAGGTGTTTTATAATCCCATAATTGGCAATTAAATTTGTTTTTGCAAGCCGACATGCAGGTCCCTGCATGGGTCCCCGGCAGTCACACAGGTGGATGCACGGCCTCTTCTTAATTTGACCTCCCACTTGATTCTTCAGTTTCACAAGGCAAAAATGAGGGCGTCCTATCTTCAGTAATGAGGACAGAGCTGGGGTCGACAATGAGGAATTCCAGCTAACGTGGGTTTACTTTTAGCCGTTTACACCAGACCCTTCCTCTGTTGAACAAGGACCTTGTTGGTTTTGCCCCATCCTTCCCTAGAGAGCCATCTGATTCATTCAGGGCAAGGAAGACTTGAACTTAAAATAAAAAAAAATACTCCATTGGCCATTTCTCATATCTGTAAACTCCGATGGAAAGGCTATTTAAAGAATTGAGCCTCTGAAACGATCCACCCAGAAGGCTCAGCACCGTGCCAGGACTTGAAGTGGTTTGTCTCAGCTCCAAGTGTTTTCTGCCGTCCCCAGTGTTTTCCAGCCTGAGAATGTGGGCGTGAAAAATGGTCATTGTGGGAGGACCAACTCCCTCCAAATTACTCCAGCAGGCAGTAGCCATAACAGCATCACTGTCACGTCGGCCAGCGTCCTGCGCTGCTCACAAACGGCGGGTCAGAATGTGCACGGCGCCCCCCGGAGCATCACGACAGCTCCCAGGACCCGCGGCACCGCCCGCCTGCTGCAGGGGCTGTTGTCGTTGTGACATGTGACCCTCAGTTATTTAAATTCTTACCTCTGAGATAACAGGATTTTGGTAATGGATACGACACAACACCAGATAATATGCAGCGAATTCAACCCAGCCCAATGGCACGTACACACTCACACTCATATATTCACATACATGCACACACACACACGTTCACATATGTGCACACACACAAACGTACGTGCACGTACACACATGCATAAATGCATGCACACACGTACACACGCAAACACACATGCACATACATGCACACATGCATGCACACACACGTACACACTCACACATTCACATACATGCATGTACGCACATGCATGCGTACACGTACACACACAAACACATGCACACATTCACATACATGCCCATACACACACGCATGCACACACACACACACATTTATCTGCCAGAGGTGAGTCAGCTGTTTTAAAACAGCTGAGGGATGGCGCTGATCTGAGAAATGTTTTGTGCACATCTGAACCTTCACAGGTGCGGGCGGGGACCAGGCAGCACCGCTCGGGGCTGCGTTTAACCCCTCTGCGTTGTTATTATTACCATACAGGCCACTCCTAAAGAGCGCCCTGTGCTGGCACGGCGCCTGAGGGTCCTCGCACTTTTCCCACGCCCCGCACCGTGTCGCAGGGCCTGGAGTGACTGTGGCTGCTTTGTGGGCGAAAGCTCCATGACCCAGAGACGGGCAGGGAACCGTGAGCCTATCTCCCCTTGGCAGGTTCAGACCACAGCGGCCCCCCTTCCAGCATCGCTCTTGGTGGCCGCGGTGTCTGCGACCCACACCCATCCCCCGGGGAAGGCGAGCGGCCCGTCAGAGCCCTAAGATCTCGGAGAGCTTAGATCAGTCTTGTTTTGCTCCCTGACAAGCCTAGTATCCTGACATGCACAAAAATACTTTACCTGGAGAATCGTTTCAGAATTCTATCCATCAAAGAATTTGCCAAAGATTCGCATGCACGGAAAGGCACCAGACGCACACCCGATATGATCGCAGGGCTACAGGTGAGAGCAGCCCCTGGGGACCTGCCGCTCCAGCAGCCTCACCTTACAGACGAGGTGAATGAGAACCGAGATAGCGCCATCAAATACCCCCCGCCCGGATCGTCTTCTTTCCTGGAGGTGTCTGCTGGGAAATATGTCAATTCGGCCATGCGATAAAATCAGAGTTTCCTGGGCCCAGAACAACAGCAGCCTCAGAAGATCATCCACGCAGACGGGACAGAATTTGAGACTGAGATCTGGGGAACTTCTCCAACCCCACACGATTATCCAAAGAGACATGCTCACAGATACTGGCGAGTCCTGTTCCCTTCTGGTCCCCGACTCAGGTAAACAGAAACCTGAGGACTCGTCCCAAGGAAAGCTCTAGAACAGACTTGAGTCCTGTTTCAGTGACCTCGTGAGAAACCCAGGCAAATTGCAGGATCAGAAGGGGATTTGGAGCCACAGATACTCGGGAAGATGAAGAGCCCGGTGTTCTCCTGTCCAGAACCCGCTGGCACACGGACTCCCCTTCTAAACCTGACCCTGCAGGTTTGCACAGTACCCTGCCCCCCCCATTCCCCCTTCCCCCCCATCCTGAACCGCGTGGAGGCCCAGGCACCTCACACCCGTGTCTCTGTGAAGCTGCCTCAACCATCACAGCCGCTTCTAATCCTGGGACACCGGCCAGCTGGTACCCACTGGAGACCCAGGGCGGGTCTCTACCCCTCCGGGCCCCTGACACCCCAGCCAGGGGTTCACCTGTGCTTTCTGCACCCGTCAATCATCTTTAGTGCTGAGTGGGCCAGGCTTTTCTGCAACTTTCTGCTTCTCTCTCTCTTTTAAACCAACCACTCCTTGAGACTAGGGATGTACCTTATTTATTCTTCTCTTTCCAAGGCCAAGACACACGGTGGTCTCAGCAAATGGGCACGAAAAGAGTCAGGGTGTGGATTAGCCGGGCTTTCCGTTCGACATCAGGGGCGTATGGCAGGTGCTGGAAACCAGGAGGCCAGGTGATGGCTCAAGTTAGGCGTTAACTCAGCTGTATTAATTACAGTTCTCCGTGGAATGCTGCCAGGCTAGACATTTAGAAGATTAAGGTCAGGGTAAGATTAAAAGAGGAAAGAGTGAAAAAGGAAGGAAGAAGGAGGGCGGGATCTGCCGATCTGTTGTTCAGAGACTTAACATCTATCAGTGAAAAATATTTACAACATGTACGGAGAGAGAACTTAAAATATTTACCGCACACCATCTGAAATATGCATCTGATATTAAAAAGGAGAAAGAAAACATTACATAGAAAACCTAAGAAAGAAAACAAATACAAGAATAACAATTTACACTGCAATAAGATTCTATTCTTTAAAACAATATTACCTCGAATTTCTTTCAAGGGAGAAAAAAGTAAGTTCCCCAGTAAATATGAGATGCAATGCACGGTTTGTTTAAATTCGATTTACACACAGCTTTTCTGGGGACGATCAGTGAGGAGCAGGGTGAGGCCCGCGCACCAGACACGCAGCAGTAAGTGTCCTGGCCTGAGTGGGTGGGGGGGGGGGCATGGCCGCTGGAGGGCCCTCTGCTGGACTCAGAGCCCAGGGTGTGGACGAATTCTGCGGGACGGCCCGGGACTCCAGGCTGTTGGAACCCAGAGCCCCTGCTGCGAAGCATCGGTCCCTCACTCACCAACCCTGCCCCCTCACCTTCCGAGGGGCTGGGGTCTGGGCCGGCCCAGGTGGCCTGGATGTCACAGTCCCTTTAGTGCTTCAGACGGGCCGGCGAGCGCGGGCCCCGTCCGGCCGAGGACACGGCGAGGTCTGCGCTCCTTGCCGGGCTCACGTCCACTCAACCCACTTCCTCCTCCACGTGGGAACACTGGCCGAGGTTCTCCTGTGGGACGGGCATGTTATGCACGGCCAGCAAGGGCCTCAGAGGCCCTGCAGGAAAGGGGCTTGGTGAAGTAGCAGCACACAGAGTCGCATCGTGACGGAGTGCCACAGGGACGCTGAACGGCAGGGTTGCAGGAACGGCCGAGGTCCAACCTGGTCCCTGCAGGTGACACTCAATGTACAAAACAAAAGTAGAAGCTTTCTGAAGAATGCGGTGCTCCGACACCTGTTTCATCCTCGTCCGTTGCTTTGTATTTTGTTTCTATGTAAATGCTGGTTGCGTGCACCACTGGGTCATGAACCCAGTAGTTTGAAAATCACGGGCTGGAGGGACCTGGGAAGTTTTCCTGGGGACCCGCTGCTCTGGGATGGTGCCCAGGGTTGGGGTTGTGTGAGAAGAGCGCCCGGGGGCTCCAGCACCCCTCCCGTCCTTCGCGCCCCTGAGAATGTTCCGGCACGTTGGCTCGGGGGGAGCCTCTCCCCGTGGGGTCGGCTGCCTGCCTGAGCCGGGGGTCCCACACAGTCCTGGATCTGCTGGCCTCCCAACGCTCACACACAGGCAGCCTGACCTCGGCCTGCTCGGTGCAGGTGGCTGAGGTCATTGCACAAGCTCCTGCCTCGGAGGTTTGGGGACAGAAGACATGACCGGCGTCGCCAGCGAGGCCAAAACCTGCTGCAGGTGCTGGGTGGGGTTATTTAAGGACGGGATCGTAGGTGATTTGCCCACATTTCCAGGACCAGCCAAGGGGCAAGGCCGAGAGCGGACGCTGCTCTTTTGGTGTCTGGACAGCGTGTTTGCTGCCCCCTCGGCTGGCTGAGCTCCTGTTGCCGCTAGAGCCGACCTCCGCGTGGACTCTCTGTCCTCACGTGGTAGCATAGTCACGGTTTCCGTCACCCTGCCGTCTCCCCACCACCCTGCTCCCCCCGGAACCCAGGGAGATCACCGCCAGGTGGAAGGGCATACTTTGGAAATCAAAGTCTTCTTTCATCTGTCACTGGACAGTTAGTAAGTTTTCGAAGTCAAAGATATGGCTCAAATTTTAGCAACCAAATACACGTGAAGAAGAAAGTTATTACTCATCCAACTAACTGAATTTTGGAAGACTTGGCTTTCCTGCTGATTTGCATGGCCTGATGTTGATTTTGTCATAGATCCTGTCAAATAGCACACAATACCGTGTGTCCCATTATGGTAACGTATTTTAACATAATCAATCAGCCTCCTGGGGGTTAAAAGGCACTAAATTGAAAAATCCAGAGCTATTGGGTCTTAAGATGGTACAGATGACATGAATTTTTTTAATTTTTGTCCTCTAGAGCATTGCTGATTTTCAGAATGGACATGTCCTGTTTACAAGAAACTCCCAAGCTTCACGCAGCCTTGTGACCGTGACGGAAGAGGCCCCTGCTCGGCCCCCTCGGCGGCTCCTGGAGGGGATGGCACCACCGGTCACTACATCTCGCCCACGAGGTCGTCCGAGTCGCCATGTTAACGAGAAGCTGCGTGGCCCCTACTGCCCGGCAGGTCCTCACTGAGGCAATCCCTGCCCCAGGACCTCGAAAGACAAGAATTCCATTTTTTAAAAATCTAGTTAACATATCAAAGAGCAGTAAATGTGCAAATTGCCGTTCCAAGGGTTCCTTTATTGCCTTTCCTTTTCAGATGTCCTCCCGGCCCCCTCCGCCCGGCCCCTCTGACAAGGTTACTCGCTGGCGGGAAGAGCGAGCTATTTATGCTCCTCAGATGTTTACCTTCAGCAAAGACACTTCAAAGAGCGCTTGCGGGTCTCTCCCTGGCCCAGCAAACACTTAAAACCTATTGCTGTGATGGATGGAGCCTCTCCCCAGATTTAATAAATAGAAGCCGCGGCCTGCTTCTCTTTTAGGGCAGCTGTTTTCCTAATGGGCTCACAGCTCACGGGTGGCCCGGCTGGCACAGCTTGAGAATTAGGCAAGGCTGCAATGGCAATCCAAGGCCTTCGTTTTATTTCTTCCCCCCAAGTCTCGCGTCTCAGAGCCGGATGGTTTGTTAATGTTTCCCGCCCAAGCATTCCACAATATTGACTTAATCTTTCTATGGAAGATGATTCCCGTAAAGATTACTCGTTCTTCTTCTAATATCGAGTTGCCCAAATGGGTCTGATGAGCATCCTTAATTGAGCAGAGAATGTAAATACATCTAAACTTTGCCTCACCAAACACATAAGTTGCTCCGAAAGCTTGATGACATCAGTAGCTCCCAGGAGGATATACAAGGGGCAGAGTCCGTCTGAACAGCACAGATTTAAACACTAACTCACACCAGCCAGGCTTCCCTCCTGCGGCCGCAGAGGGCTTGGAGAGGCACATGAGCAGGGGGCTTTGTTCAGGCCGTAAACAGCATCGTTTCTCGATGTCCATCATAACCGAAGGGCCCGAGTCACACTGTACCCAGGACCCTTTGGGACACTCACTCAGCTTCATAATCTTTATATTATTGGCCCCTTCTAAAAATAAAGAAACTGAGGCTGGGAGAGGCTAAACGTCTTGTCCAGGATCACTCAGCAGCCTGATATTCCAACCAATTTCTGAACTTGGAATCATGCTCTCTGATCACCTGACACCACGTCCTCAACGCGAGGATGACTGAGAAGAGGGGGCGCACCCTCCAACCACATTCAGCTCCGAGACGCTAGTTTCAATGCTAACTGAGCCCCGTGAGACGGAGGTGTGTTCCCTACAAGGACAGGTGCCCCTAAGATGCTTCAGAACAGCCAGGGCTGCGCTTTGCAACAACAGAAAAGAATTTTGAACGGAGTCTATCATTTCCAAAGTTTGTTAGTTTCCTGGACTGAAAATCAACACCCAGCTGCAACCATGTGAGTCGGATTTTGTGTTTGTGGAGGAGCTGCCTGGTGCTTTGGGTTGTGTTTCTGTTGCAGCTGCAGAGCCAGGGTTCTGGGAAGAAGCGTGAAGCCCGGTTACTCTAGATAGTTCCACCAACAGGAACCCCACCAGCAGGAGGACAGGACAGCACGCGGCCGGGGCCACAGCGGACACCCCAGGAGGGGTGACTCGGGCAGTTAAATCCTCCTATGCCTGTGCGTTGAGGGCAACAGAAAAAATTAATTCAGGAAATAAATGACGCTTTTGTGTCATTTCTACGTACTAGTTAGTTCTAAGTTACTTAGAAATGTAACCACAGATGAGAAAAAATAAAACTTGATCTTCCAAGAGAAAAAACAAATGTTTGGCCAACCGGTGGTGGGTCAAACCCTGAAACCTTGATCGAGGGACCTGGCAAATTCCTCCGCGGATCCCTCCACCCCTGGCCTGGCCCGGCCCCCAGCAGTGCTCGGGCATAGCCTGAGCCTTTTCCCAGGGACCGTCACATCCAAGATGAGTCCCCAGGTTTCATTCAGAGGTTTTCCCGTGACTTTCCGTCTTGGAGTCACACGTGCGTGAGGATTAGGAAACGGATGGAACGGGGACTGCATGTTCTCGACGTTGCTGTCCCCTCTCGGGGTCACCAGGGCAGCGCGGCCCCTGGTCCACATCATCCCGTGACCCCAGCCATTGCAGCAGACGCACCTTCCAGAACAAAACCGGGGGCCAAGGCCACTGCTCTCGGTGCGTCTGGCACCATCCTAGATTCCAAGAATAGGAACCCCACAGACCTCACAGGGACCTGTGCAGTGGGCCCTGTGCTGTGCCCCTTTACACGTGGGGAAACTGAGGCACGGAGGTTAAGCCATCTGCCCGGGGCCATGGGTCTCGTGGCAAAGCCAGCACTTGAACCCAGAAGTCTGGCTCCTAGGTTGGTTCACTTAATTGCTGTGCTAGGCTCATAAGTGATCAACTGGCCTAAGTGTCTGTGTCCAGAATCTCCATCCATTGGGAGCTCATGTGCGGACTAATCCCCAGAGCGTCCCGACCTACAGAGGAGAGTGGGTTTCTCCGAGCTGCTGTCACCCAGGGGACATTCCAGAAGCTTGTTTCCCTTACCTCGAGGCTCCAGGGTGCACTGCGGGGCTGCAAGCACGCCAGCCATCCCCCCTCATTCCACCACTGCCCCTCCTCACGTCAAGGCTGCACTTCAAGGTCAAGCTGCCAACTCCAGCCCCCTCTGTCCTCACGTGGCTGTGTCCCTGGAAAGAGGCCTCATCTCTGTGGCTCCAGGACCCCCCATGCTGGTCCCCCCCTACGGTCTGTCCTCCATCCACTCAGCCCACATACCCCACTGAGCACCAACTGTGTGCCGGACACATTACGGGCAGGAGAGCAGAGCCCCACTTGGGAGGGGCCCTCAGGGCCCCCCACAGAGGCAGGCGTGCATGTCCTCTACCCTGTCAATGGCAGGGTGACACTGGGGACATGGGAACAGAAACCAGGGACCTGTCTCTGTGCCCAAACACAGGTCATTAACTCAAATCTTCAAATTAGTTCTGCCAAGTGGTGGTATGTTGTATTTGGTACTATTGTCCTAAAAGAGAGAGATGGTTAAGATATCGTATGCTGGAATAAAATCCAAGTCCTACAATAGCAATTTTAAGACACTGTGATGATTATGTGGTTAATCCTATTATCATTCAATAAACAGTATTTGTTTTTCTTTAAGAGGAAAGCTTTGGGGGAAAAGGATTTGATAAATTCAGAGTTAGGACAATGCTCTTTAAATAGACATCAAAACCGCAGAATAAGCCGAATCCCTAAGACGGAACAGAGGTGGCATCAGCAAGGGTCAAATAACAATTGCTAAGCTCAGTAAAAGTTCATGTACGCTGACGCGTGCAGAAAGGGGCGTGTGTGTGTCTGTGCGTGTCTGTGTGAGTCTGTGTGTCTGTGTGTCTGTACTCCATAGCACGTTCATTTTGCAATCCTAAAATATAAGCGCAAGGGTAATAAATGAACTTAACTTACCATGACATGAGTTCACTGGAAAAGACTGAACTTTCTGAGGCCCCAGGACAGTCAGTGGATGAAAGCAGGAGCCCGAGTCGAGGGCAGCTGCTCACGCAGGCTGCACAATTCTGCTTCAGGTGCGTTTGATGAAAGCATAAGTTGTAGTATTGTAGCTAAATGACAAAGTGTTTGTCAGAAAGATCAGTTTGTAATTGAAATGCAAATTTAATTAAAAAGAGAGAAAAATACTCGTCACATTCCTAATGGAATGAGGGGTGTTGTGTGCGTTCGGCTGAGAACCAGCCTTGAAGAGTCTCTAGGAAAATGCGGGTGTTGCTGCCCAAAGATGTGCTTCCTCTGATTTTACAGAAAAAGGGGCTCCTGATGGCTGTGTCCTTTAGGTCAAGTTGGACGAGAAGGGGCAGAGCGCTGCAGCAGCGTCTACACGGCCCACACAGCCTGCCCGGGCCTGCCCAAGCTGGTCCCTCCACCACGCGGACCCACGCCTGCTCGTGCTTCCAAAACACTTCCCAGGCCGCTGCCCAAGGGCCACGCTGCAGCCGGGCCAGGGCCATGCCCAGCGACCTCCATCCACAAGACCTGCTCCCGCTCCGGTAATACTCACTGTCTGTGCTTTTTCCTGGGCGTTTGCGGCCTTCCCTCTCATCTGTGAGCAGAGGACCTGGAGGTGGGGGCTCACCAGGCGGCCAGGGACAGGCAATGCAAAAGCTGGGACTGAGGTTTGCTGTCACCTGAGGCACAGGCGCGAGATCAATCTCATGAAACCCCAGCAGGGCCTCTGCCTGGAAACACTGGTGACCAGCGTCACTCCTCGGGTCCTGGCACCTTTGAAGACCCAAAGCCAGAAGCCTCCTTTCACGAGGACCCGAGGACAAGGACCCTGGTGTCACGTGGCGCTCTATGCAGGGCGGGCGGGCCACCTTGGGGGGGTGCTGGGGGGGAGGGGCCTGGAAGGCCGCCAGTGGGGCACCAGCTCCGCCCCACACTTGAGCCATAAGGAAGGGGCAGGGGGGCAGGCATCTCCAGAGGGGCCGGCCAGCACGGGCTTGTCCCCTAGACGTAGCTCAGTCCCGCCATCCACCACAGAACCTCGTCCTGGAAGCAGGGGGTCCCGTCCCCGGCAAAGCAGAAGCTAACGAGAAGGGCCTGGCCGGTGCCTCGGGGGACATCAAGGTCCCAGGTTCCACTCCCCAGCCAGGCCCACCCCTGGGTCTGGTAAGGATCCAGAGGGCCTTGCAGGAGGGTCTGCGGAGTCAGAGGGACATCCGGGACACCGGCTCCCTGCCCTGGACACTCTGCCTGCGGAACACCTGCATCATAGTGTCATAAAAGGTCAATGGCATGAGCGCAGCCCGGCCGACGCGGGCCAGGGCGCAGCGGGTTTCAGGGTCCTGTTCCTGACCGGCGGCTCCTTCAGGACCTCGGGATCACGAGCGCAGGCCCCGCCAAGGGCCCCCCTCAGACACCGCACAGGCTCAGGGGATGGTGTGCAAACACCCCCAGGGATGAATTCTGCACAGGAGAAAATAGAGTCCATTTTTGTTTTAACTGAACTGATCAGTTGGAATGCAGGTACAGCTGTCAAAATCCAAGATGCGCAATTTTTAAATATATGAGAATTTGCTCATCTGCACCAGAGGTGCCACAGCCCGGCCTCAGGTGCCGGGAGGGCACCTCCCCTCTAGCCCCGACCCTGCCCCACACACCCTCAGCTCCAGGCAGCCAGGGGCCAGGCCTCGGCCCGCGTGACAGGCCTGGCACGTGGCTGCAGTCGGAGCCCTTGCTTCCCCACCTTCCTAGAGTGACACTCAAACAATTCAGATTTGGACACACAAACAGCTGGCAGTTTTCGCCTCCCCTCCATGTGGCCTCCGCGGAGGCACCTCCCTCACCGCCCCCTCCTGTGGGTTTCTTCCTACTTCTCCTCCGGCCCCTAATCTCTCTCTTTTTCACTGTAACACGATATAGTGCCTTTTTTTTAAAGGGCCATATAATCTCATTTCTTCTCTTTTGTGACTATTTCAGAAAGAACATAATAACCATCTATGACCTAACAGCTCAGGATAATCAGATAATAGACACAATCTCGTGGGATTTTTTTTGATTTCTGGGAACAGGAAATGTGTGGTGCTTTTAGGGCTTGGTTCCAGGATCTGGACTCTGCCCCAAAACTCCCTGAGCGCAAGCCTGATGCTCAGAAAACTGCAGAATCCAGCTGTCTGGAGCCCTCGTGTAGGTCCCTAGAGGTGAAGTGACCTGGTGTCCTCACGCACACGACAGCTGCTGATGCACGAGCCGTGGGGCAGGCGGGTGGCCAGCCACAGGGGCATGGGGAGTGGGTGGGCAGCCCACCGCAGCCTGGCCTGAACTGGCAAAGCAGCGTCAGCACAAAGTCAGGAAAGCCCTTTCGTTTGAGGGGAGCGATGCTGTCTAGGTGAACCGGTCTCCACTGCGATCATCCCCAGGGGGTGTGCCCGAGAAAGCGTGGGGAGCACATCCTCTGCCCTGCGGCTTCTCCAAGCTCCACCGGTGACTGGCTGTTTGTGCCTGGGCTGGGATCTCGGGGTGCAGGGCTGAGTTGTCGGGAGCTCGGGGTGCAGGGCCGAGCTGTCTGGATCTCGGGGTGCAGGGCCGAGCTGTCGGGACCTCGGGGTGCAGGGCCGAGCTGTAGGGATCTCGGGGTGCAGGGCTGAGCTGCCCGGATCTCGGGGTGCAGGGCTGAGCTGTAGGGATCTCGGGGTGCAGGGCTGAGTGGTAGGGATCTTGGGGTGTAGGGCTAAGCTGTAGGGATCTCGGGGTGCAGGGCCGAGCTGCCCGGATCTCGGGGTGCAGGGCCGAGCTGCCCGGATCTCGGGGTGCAGGGCTGGCCTGGTGCTGTCGGGCTCCTGTGCTCATCAGCGGTCAGGCCCCGCCTCTTCCGTGTGTGTGAGCTGAGGGACCCTCCTAGTCCTCGGAGTCAGCTCACGTCTAAACCACCTGTTCTGTCGTGGGAACCTCCCAGCAGGGGCCTCCTGGCTGCCCGCAAGGTGGTCGCTGACTGACGGGGATCAACACATCCATCTCAAGTTCAGGACGCACACAGCAGCAAGTAGCATGACAAGCAGAGCTCCGACGGCCAGTGTGACACCACACAGCCCTGGAGACCAGGGGTCCCTGCGTCCGAGCCGTGTGCTGGGCTCTGCGGCTGCTTTGCCCACGAAGGGATCGTCGGCCTCGTGTGGGAACCACCACTTGCATCCAGTCACTCAGCGGAAATCGATGCGCTGGCTGTTCCCGCACATGCCCAGAGCACGCGTCCTCTTTAGTCAGAATGAATCCCATTCTGTGTCCCGAGGGCTGCTTCTCGTTAATGGAACCGGTGTAATTAAGAATAGAAAAAAAAAAATGCGAGAAATGTAAAATTCAAAAGTCCAGTTGCGGCTGCAAGATAATTATTAGCTTTCTGATTATAGCCATTTCTTACCTATATTCCTTGTTGCCTTGTCATTAGCGTGGCCTACGGCCATCACCACTGGAGTCGATATTTACGAACAATGAATTTCCTGAAAGTGAGAGCAATTAGCCGAGCTGCGTCCACTTGACCACAAGTGAGCCCAGGAATGAGCCCAGTCACCAAAAAGGAGTCATGAAAACGGGGCTGGCGTCGGGCAGGGGGAGGGGGCTGGCGTCGGGCAGGGGGAGCGGGCTGTCCCCACTCACCTGGGAGGCTGTGCGCCTGGGCGTCAGCATGGAGGCGGGTCACTCATATTCTGCACCTTTGGGAAAAGTTGGGCTTCTTTCAGGTGGTTTACTAAATGCTCACTCTCTTTTTTTTTTTTTAATATGTCAGGCCCAAGGTGCTTTTTTTTTCAAAAAAGGAATTCCTTTATTTTTATTATTTATTTATTTATTTTGGGCCGTGTTGGGTCTTCGTTTCTGTGCGAGGGCTTTCTCCAGTTGCGGCAAGCGGGGGCCACTCTTCATCGCGGTGCGCGGGCCTCTCACCGTCGCGGCCTCTCTTGTTGCGGAGCACAGGCTCCAGACGCGCAGGCTCAGCAGTTGTGGCTCACGGGCCCAGCTGCTCCGCGGCATGTGGGATCTTCCCAGACCAGGGCTCGAACCCGTGTCCCCTGCATTGGCAGGCAGATTCTCAACCACTGCGCCACCAGGGAAGCCCCGCTCACTCTCTTTAAAAACTCAACTTGGTTCCCACTCTGTGCCCACTGTTGGGTGGACGAGGGCTCCCAGTTTGTGACTTGGAGACACCACCCCCACAGAAGAGCTGCCAGGTGTCAGGGCACAATGGTCCTGCTGGAGTGGCCGCCGTCAGCTCACCCGAGGGCACAGGGCGCTCGTAGCCCCTCCGCCCGTCCCCCGCCCCCCGCCACCACCCCTGCAGCCCGTGACAATTAAATCTGCGGGTGGAGGGAAGTCACCTCACGCCACTCCGCTGTAATTGTAGCTTGCTGCCGATGTCCAGCTCCGACAGGCTCCATCTCGTCTGCCCCTTGGCACTGTGGCATTTATTTATAATCTCAAGAACATCTCAAACCCAGCAGCTGGCACGGATACCAGGGTGGGTGATGGGTACACTGTGGGAAGTTAGCCAGGCAAACAGCAGAACAATGGACGGTCATGTAAATTTCCCAGAAACGTCACAGGTGGCCTCGGCAGAGACGCGCACATGGGTGCTGCTTCCCCGCCTCAGCCCACGTCGACGGGGTCTCCAGCTCAGCCGCCTGCCACCCAGGTCCCCGTCCCTGGAAGCGCGGGGCTCTCGCTCTGGCTTTCAGTCACCTGCTCGTCCTCACCCCACCTTTTCTCTCCTTTTTCTCACGGGCTCCTCTGCTCATGACTCGCAGCGCCAACCTGCAATATTTTATAGTCCCTCTACCTGCCAAGGTGATGCGTCACAGACCTGCCACGTGGAAAATTGGTAAAAGACGCCACAGCCTTATGCAGAAAAGAGCCTGGCACGGGGAAGGTCTCAGACACTCACAATGAGGATCAAAGCAAGTGATTCCCGCCACGTCCTCCTTGAAGGCGAACACAGACAGAAGATTCTATCCAGTCCTGTTCTTCTTAAATAAAGCCTGAGCCATGTCATACCCCTGAGAAAATTATGAGGAGAAGTGAGGCTAGATGCCAGGTATTTGAAAGATGAATCACTCAAATTACAAGAAAATTTGCATTTTACGTATAATATCCCACTTTCAATCATTTATTATGGAGCTTTGCAAAATCACACTTTATCATATAATTTAATACATAAATTGCTACTACGCTTACTGCGATTGCATGGGCATCTTTGGAGTGTGAGAAAGGGAGCACAGTCTTTGGGGGAAATGATTCCTATTCCTGCTGATCTGCGGGTTAGTGTGTTCATCTGAGAAATGGGTTCATTGCCCCCAGCCTCAGCAGCACATTGCAGTGGCCTCTGCTGCTCCGAGAAGGGCCGTCCGTCCATTCTGAGGCCCCTATGTGTCCGTATGTACTTTATCAGGGTCTCGGCTCTGAGGGGTAGCCGGCCAGCTTTCGACAGACGCTGCTTCTCTCCGCTGGAGCGTGGTCCTTCACTGCGTCTCCAGGCAAACGACGCTGTAGGAGAGCGTGTAATGGTGGGAAAGGCTTACAACATGTTAAATGGTTAGAGCAGGAGCCACGTTCCCAATGTTACAAAAGCATGAAAGATACAAATGCACACATGTAAGGAGGCTTGAAGGAGACACAGCACATCCTCAGGTCAGCATCTCTGCCCGTTCCTCCTTCTTTGTGCTCTCCGACCTCTCGAGACCTCTTTCCTGCCGCGTGCAGTACCTTCAACCAGAGAGAAACAATTAACGTTGCTGGGTGTGTTTTCCAAAGACCACACCTCCTCCTGTCCCCATCCCATCCTCCAGTTTGAGTAGAACCCCGCGGACTTCTGCATCACTGAGAAATACTCTTATTAGAGCTCGTTTGCTGAAAGAACCAAGAATGTTATCCTTCTTTCTGCCGTAAGAGCGAGCAGAGCCCGCTTCCTAGCAGAGCCAGAGACCACAGGAACTTTGTCCGCTGGGGGCGGGTGCCGGTCTGGAGGAAGGAGGCATCGGAAGTGGAGAAATGGGCCAGGGGGGAGGTTCCCGGCGGGACCAGGAGAACATCAGGGAGGGACATTCCGGCGCCTCAGGGGGCCTGGTCCGCGGTCCCTGCCACACCGGCTCGCCGCCCCTGTCAAAGCCGGGCCGCAGGTGTAAGAGGAGCTGGTGATGGGGGTCAGCTTGCACAAAGCCAGCCGCCAGGCGTTCACAGCCTTGGTTCCAGCTCGAGCACGAAGGGCCAGGCACGGACAGCCCAGTACCCCGTCCAGCCGGGGTCCCCAGACGCCCCGCCTGGCCCACGGGCGGCATGAAGGTGAAGTCGGGCGGGTGGGCGAGCAGCCCGGGGCAGGAGGTGGGTCTCGTCCTGCGACCACAGTCTGTGCACATCCTGGTCAGGCTGAGAAACTGATTCAGGGCGGAACAGACCTCGACTGGTTCCCTGGAAAGCGGCAGGGCCTGTGATGACACAGTCACAGTCTTGGGGAAATGGGTGTTAATTGCTGTCTAGACGTTTTATTACACAGAGAGGCATTGGTCACTGACCATCTCTTTCTTTACAGAGAAACCCTGGGTCAGCTGAATTGTCTGTTCCAAGGATAAGAGCCCAGGCCCGGAGCGTCTAGGACTGAGAACTCAGAGCCCCACTCACCAGATTCCAGGGCGGCTTCTAGGAGAAAAGCGAGGGCAGGTTGCCTTGGGGCTGGGGACCAAGTCCATTCCGTGGGTAGAGATTTCCCTGATTGTGACATGCAGACTAATCCACTGTGACTTCCAACAGATCCCTCCACACGTGTGACTTCTTTTCAGCTTACATACTGTTTTCTTCTCATCCTTCTTGCACTAGTTTTTTTTTAATCACTTTTCAACCACCCACTCCAGAGGCACGGGCCTTGTTTGGAGTTTGAGATGTAACGGTGAAAACAGTGGAAAGGGGCTTCTCTTCCTGCTCCAATGGGGCCCAGGCCGGCCTGCCCCACTCCTGGACCCTCCACACTGCCCTACTCAGACCCTGACTCTGGGCCAAAATCACGGGGGGCGGGGGACCACACCAGGCTTCCTGTGGGTTTTTCCTCCTTCGACCATAACTGCAAAAGAAGAGGTGGGAGGGAGGGCCAGAGGCAGGAGGGAGGCCGGCGGCGGGATTTCCAGGGAAAGGACACGCGAGACTTTCCTGCTCCTGCAGGGTCTCCTCTGCCTCCTCAAGACCCTCACCCATGAGAGCCGCAAACCACACCTGGGGACCTGAAGTGAACTGGAGCCTTTCCTCCACCTTAAATGAAGGCCCTGCAGCCACTTTCCAGGCCTGAGCCCCCCCGTGGCCAAGCCTCCGGCCGTGGCCCACAGGACACTTCCTTCAGGGCTCAGCCGGAGCTCTGCAAGGCTTCTGAGCAGCCCAGCGCGGGGCTCCCAGAGCCGCACCCCTGAGGTGGCCCCAGGCCCCGACTTGCATGCGGAGGCTCCCCACCGGCGCGAGGGGTCTCCCCGGGCCACTGCCACTGCAGACCTCACAACCGGTCAGGTTGCCTTGCACCCACAGACTTGGGAACCCCTGTTCCCTTGGCTCCTTGGCGATTAGCAAGTGCCAGTCAGCAGGTGGCGTTGGCATCGATGCGGTGGAATTAGATTTTATTCTGGGGTGTTCTCGGGAATGGCAAAGGGTGAGTCACAGAGGTCTGTGTATGCAGTCATTCTGCAAAGCCATCTCAAGACTGAACATTTGTAAAACGCTGTAGGCCCCCAAAAGGGGGATTGAGATCAAGGAAAGGGCCCCGGGGCACTGGTGGTACCACGTGACGCCCAAGTACTTCTCCCCGACTTTGCGACTGGCAACCCCCAGTCAGGGTCCACAGGCTGTGACCTCAGCCGCATCCACTCTAAAAAAAGTGCAGGTTCTTTGTCCCAAGCACCAAAGTTCTCAGTCTGGTTCTGTGTCTTGCTAATTAGGGAATGTCGCCTCTTGGATCTGCCCCGACGCGTGTACGCTGCTCCAAGGCACGGGCGACCTTGTTACCCTTTGGTGTGAGGCCGGGCATCTGTCCATTTCATGGAGAGCCCCGTCAAAGGCTGTGAACGTGTTCTGGCTGGAAAATGCCAAAGGCGGTGGGAGAGGGACGTGTCCCTCAGACTATCCACAGGACGAGCTTGTCTCCTCAGGTGTGCGGAGGGCAGAAGAGGCCAGTTCTGAGGGTCCTGCCGGGAGCGGGGACCCTCCTGCAGCATGCCCAGGTCCTGTCCAGAGCCCCGCCTTCGGGAAACCCACCTCAGCTGTGTGTTTACTGCCTGAAAGCGCTGAAGGAAGCAGAGAATTTTTTTACTCAAAGGAAAATGCTCTTGATTTATTTTGACTTTTTTCTTGTTTTTAACAACTTTATAATAATATAACTTACAGGCAGCCCTCTGTATCAGTGGGTTCCCCATCCATGGGTTCAACCAACCCGGGATGGAAAATATTCAGAAAGAAAGATTCCATACAGTTCCAAAAAGCAAATTTGAATTTTCCGTGCGCCGGCAACTATTTACAGAGCATCGGCGTTGTGTTAGGTATTATAAGTAACCTAGAGATGATTGGATGTGCGTGGGAGGATGCGTGTAGGTTATATGCATATACTGGGCCATTTTATATAAGGGACTTGAGCATCGTTGGATTTAGGTACTCAAGGGGCTACTGGAACCGACGTCCCACGGATACCAAGGGACGACTACACATCCCATAAAGTTCAGTTCCATGTGCACATTCAATGTTTTCAATATATTCTTGGAATTATGCAACCGCCATCACATGCTAATTTTAGAATATTTTCATCACTCCAGAAAGGAAGTTTACACCCATGAGCAGTCACCCCACTCCCCCACCCACCCTCTGGGCAATGACTTATCTACCTTCTGTCTCCACATCTGCTCTTCTGGACATTGTACAGAAATGCGCTCACACAGTAGATGGTCTCTTCCGGCTCCTTCCCCTGAGCAGAACATTTTCAAGGTTCACTCCTTTCCGTGGCCAAGCAATACACCGCCGCACGGATGGGGCCCGTGCCACTGATCCTTCGTCAGCTGATGGACGCCACATCCGGGCTGTCTCGACTTTGGGGCTCTGGTGAGCAAAGCTGCTGTGAACGTCCTCGTGCAAGCTTTGTGTGGGCACACACGTTCGTTTCTCTCAGGGTTCTCTCCCTAGGAGTGGAATCTCTGGGTCGTGCAGAAACTCTACATTTAACATTTTTGGGAAACTTCTGTTGACTTTTATAGCTGTTGAACTCCAGGACTGCTGAGAACACCTTTCCTTTTGCGAGCTCTCTCTGTCTCTCTCTGTTTGTCTCTCTCTCTGTCTCTGTCTCTGTCTCTCTATCTGTCTCTGTCTCTCGTTGTCTCTCTCTCTGTCTCTCTGTCTCTGTTTCTCTGTCTCTCTCTGTCTTTCTGTAACTCTGTCTGTCTCTCTGTCTCTCTCATCTCTGTCTGTCTCTCTGTCTCTGTCTGTGTCTCTCATTCTCTGAGAGATCAGCCCCTGCTGATCTGCAGCTCTGGTTCTCGTCTGCACATCACAAAACTACAGCAAGACCCTCCAGTTCTGCTGCACAAAGTCTCTGGACGCACAGAAGCGCAAGTCTCAATTAACCCGAGTTAACCCAAGTGTGGCCACAATGGCCCAGGACAATGGGTGTTGTTTTATTTCTTAATCCTCCGAGGGTCCCGAGAATGGGCCCCAGCTTGAAATGACCTGAGAGGCACTTGCCCCAGACCCAACTTGAAGCGTCTCAGTGACGCAAGGGCTTTTATCCCTAAGCTCTGTACATTCCTTCTACGCGTAATCTGTTCCTAACAAGGTACCTGCTTTTGCTAATTCTTTTCTTCTGAAAAAAGCAGTGGAAAAGGAGTTGATGATTTACAGTTCATGTTTGCAGGAAGAAAAATTACTTTTCACCAAGCAAAAGAAGACGAGAAATGTGGTGATTTGCGCTCAGCCTGAGACGCAGTGATCTTGTAAAATCCTCCTTTTCACTCACGGCTTTGCAAAAACAGCTTCCCCCGGTTTGAGTCCTGCAAACGCCCTGCTTGCTGAGCCGCTGTCCCGAGCCCGCAAGCCCCTTGCCAGCCACTGAGTGTCAGAGGTTTAAACCAAGTCATCAAGCGAGTCAACGAAGGCATTGTGCAAATAGGGCCGCCAGCCGCGGATGTTGGATGTTTTCTGTCGCTCGACAAGGAATCTGCCCAGAGCAGCAGTCACCGTGCATGGGGGTGGAGCCCAGCTCTGTCCCCACGGGGCCCGAAGATCCCTGGAGAGGCAGGGTCCTCGGAGCTGCCCGTCCACCAGGGGCTCAAACTCGGCCTCCTGCCCACTACTCTCTGGACCCCAGGTCTCCAGGGAACCAGTGTGAAGCCCTCCCCGGCTGTTCCCAGGGGAAGGCTCAGCGTGCGACCCCACAGAGGCCGCCACAGCCAGAGGGCCCAGCCTCACCTGGGTGCAGAGAGGGTCCCCGCCCTGGCCGGGCCACACCAGGGCCAGGCCCGGCACATGCGGGCTCCTGGGATCCATCGAGGACAAAGCAGCGCCCTGCCCTCGTGCAGCGTGTGTTTTAGCAGGCTTCACTGGGGTCGAATCCTCTACAGCCTGAGTCAGTAACGCACCTGCAGGTGACAGCACCCACGACAGTGACACCCTTAGTTCATGTTAATTGAGCATCTGCTGTGCACGAGACCTTCCATCTCAGCTCTGATAGCAGACCGTGGAGTGGTCATTCTGTCCATCAGTTGGCCTCTCGTGCTTCCAGGCTCATCTCCGCACCAGGGGAGAGAGAGGAGCAGGGCAGGCAGACTCTGTGGGCAGACTCACCAACAAAGTGATGCGGGAGCATCTGAGTCGCCCCCTGCCCCCAGGTTCTCCACAAACGCTCCCACCCCCGTGACCTAATCACCTCCCAAAGGCCCCACCTCCTAACGCCATCACCTTGGGAGTTGAGATTCCAGCCTATACATTTGGAGGAGGGGCCACAAACACTCAATCTATAAGAGCCGTACCCAGATATTTGGTCAAACACTATTCTAGATGACCTGGGAAGGTATTTTTTTGGATGAGATTAACATTTAAGTCTCTACTTTGAGTAAAGCAGGTTGCTCTCCATAATGTGAGTGGGCCTTGCCCCGTCAGTTGAAGGCTAATCCCCCAGAGAGCAGGGACTGTGCCAGCAGACAGCGGTCAGACTCGAGATCTGACCTTCCCTGGTCTCCAGCCGGCCCTACCGACATTGGACCTGCAGCCCAGAGCCACGCAGGCCGCTCAGCTCCTTACGGTCCCTCTCTCTCTCTTTATATACGCCGTTCTCTCTCTATATATAGGCTCTGTTTCTCTGGAGAACCCTTGCTAATATCTTCATATGTACAAGATTTTCCTTAAACCATCATGCTTATAAAATCTAAACCAAAAGAAAGCATATCAAAGGTAAGGGAAATAATTTGAAATCAAGATGTAAAAATGGACTATATATTCCATTGTCTCAATGTTTCTTCTTTAATATTTTCAAAGAAGAATGTAAAATATAGATAGTTAATTGCTGATTTCTCTTAGCTTACATCATTTGTGAGATCACAATTTTTGGACCAGAAACTTTTAAGTTTCCTTTCAAAATTAAGGTTCTCAGTTTTATGACTAATTGGGTTTAGGTATTAGGTAGTATTATTGATCATTAGAACTTTTTTAAGTGAGTTCTTTGGAGAAGGGATCATTTTGTAACGTAGAGAAATATCAAATCACTATGTTTCCCACCAGGAACTAACATAGCGTTGTAGGTAAATTATACTTCAACAAACAAACAAACCCATATAAAAAGAGATGAAATCTGTGGTTACCAGAGGTGGGAGGTTTTGGAGGGGAAATTGGGAGAAGGTGGTCAAAAGGTACAAACTTTCAGTTATAAGATAAATAAGTACTAGGGATGTAATGTACAACATGATAAATATCGTAACACTGCTGAATGTTATACATGAAAGCTGTTAAGGAAATAAACCCTAAGAGGAAGAAGTAGTTTTTCTACTTTTATTTTGTATACATATGAGATGACAGATGTTCACTAAACTGTGGTCATCATTTCCTAAGGTATATAAATCAAACCATTATGCTGTACACCTTAAACTTGCATCGTGCTCTATGTCAATTTTATCTCAATAAAACTGGAAGAAAAAAAGTGAGTTCTTTGGAGGATGTTTCCCTTTCCCAAACATGAATTCAGAAACTTAAAAGTGTTAATAAACAAAAAGATAAACATTAAACAGCTTGACTACTGCATATCTCATAGTTTATATCTACTTATATATTACTTTTTTCCCCAAAAAAGATTTAAGGCAACTAGCAAAGATGCATACAACAGACCAAAATGTTATAAAATACTAAAAATAAGGAAAATGAAACTGAGAGGAAATAACGCGGAAACACACAGCAGAGTGAGGAGGGAAGGGGTTTCACTTGTCTGGGACCCAGCTCCTTTCCTACAACCGTGTCGGGGTCAGGCGTGTGGGTGACGGGATGCCCAGGGGGCACCGAGAGGGAAGACCCCGCCAGGCAGAGCCAGCGTGGAGAGAGCCCGGTGTCCCCACGTCACGCCAGACACAGCCCTGCTGGGAGACAGCCCCCAGGGAGCCGCGCCGCGTGTGAGCGATTACATCTCCCCGCCACCTCTAATTGGATTAGGGGGGGCTCCTGACCCAGTCGAGAGAATCAAAGCCTGACCACCGACCTACGACAGAGATGCGCGCCTGCACACTCCTTGGCTACGTCATCTGAGTTCAGAAGTTCCAAGAAAAGGAGGCAGTTGACGGTTGGAGCTGGAAACCTAAGGCATCGGGTGGTGAGACAGAGGGGCTGGCCAAGCTGTGAGGGGTCGTGTGGGTGAGGTGGGCTTCGCAGAGACAGGAGAGAGAGGGCGAGACAGAGACAGGGAGAGAGACACAGAGAGAGACAGCGAGGGCCAGCGGAGACGAGGAAGCAGGGGACACCCTCTCGGGATGCCCTCGGTTCTGGCGCCGGCGTCAGGTCCTCACTGCCCCACGAAGAAATGAACTAAAGCCATCCTCCCCCGACGGCTGTGCGGCTCTGCTCGCACCTTCGAAAGAGCCCGATGAACGTATTAACTATAGGAAAGCATCTCCTGGGAAGATACAGACCAAAATGGCAGGAATTTCTCCCTGGTGGAACATGTGATTTTTATTCTTTTTGTCTCTCTCCTGCCCCCGTACTTTATAGGTTGTCAGTACGTTTGTCATCAGAAGCATCAAGTTCTACGAGCACGAGCTGTTTTTCACCCTCAGAACTGAAATCAGACGTGCAGTCGTGCAACCAGGGCAAAACCCACGTGCATTTGGCAGTGGCTGCGAGCAGGCCCCCCGGGGCACCGGGCAGGGGCGTGGAGACGGGCGCTACCCCGGGGAAGCCAGAGACCCGGGGTCACTGCCAGGAGTGGCCACAGTCAGAGCTGGGGACATGGACGTGGATGGACACTGGGGGCAGGAGAGGCCGTGACCACACGCAGGGCAGGAGGATGGCAACCGGGGGGCCAGAGCACAGGCTCGGGGCACCGCCTGCGGATGCCCACGTGGGAGGGGGGCGGGGCCGGGGGTCGCGGGGGCCTCCACACACCCGCACGGGGCTCGTCGCCCATGGGATCGTAACCGCAGGGGAAGCAAGTCCACAAGGCCTGTGTGAAGAAAAGGGAGCCTGAGGCTACAAGTGCCGACCACGCCCCCCACGGGCCACGGAAGGGAGATGACAGTGTCCCTGCCACGGTGAGCCATCACACCGGGGTGAAGTGCCTGCACGGCGACAGCAGGTTGGGACCCCTGCCCAGCAGGCAGGTGCACACGGGTTCTCATGACAAGGCCACGGCTGACCAGGTGGCAGGTCCCGTTATGACCCGCAGATCACAGATGAGGGAACCAACGTGCAGTGCGTGCCCAGGGCCACCCGACCGACGACCCGCAGGGCCAGAGTTGAGGACAACTGAGAGAAACACAAAGGGGGTGCGGGGCTCCAGATATGAGCAAGAGTCGTTCTCATAGAGCCCTTCCTTAGGTTCAGAGATGAGCTACCTGCCTGACAGCTGGTTAATGACATGCAGATGAGGACAAACATGCCTGCGAGATCGGGACCCACGTCTTCCAAACCCATTTGGCCTGTGTCTAATGGGCTTCGGGCTTGAAAGTCCTTTTCTCTGCAGTGACCAACACCTATGTTCTGAGCAACAGTCACCTGAAACAGCCGCTCCCCCGGGATCCCTCTCAAGGCCCCGCACGGCCGCTGGTCCAGGATTTTGCTGAGCGGCGGCTTTCCATCCCCAGGCACATTTGTCGGTAGATCAGGCTCCCAGGGAAGCTCTGTCCTTGAAGACGATCATTTCTGATCGATTAGCCTGAGCTCCGACAGTAGCTGGTATCAGAAATCACGTAATAATGTCGGAAATCTTACAGTCAGCATCCTACAGGAAATCCTCTTTCCATCACAAAAACCAAAAAAAATTCTGCTTCCATGCCCCACATTTACCTTAAAAAGCTGTGAGTAAAATCATCTCGGAGAGTCAGCATGAGATCATTGACAAAAGCAGGTGCTTTAGAATCGGGAACCCCAGGCCTCGTCATGCCTTGGACAAGGCCCAGAACTTCCATGAGCCTCAGTTTCTTCAGCTGTAAAATGGACACCTTCCCTAAATGGAAAGGCTGTCATGCGGACTAGAAATTATATATATAGTGTGGGAGTACTTCTATATTTTATTTTATTTTATTTTTATTATGTGCATCAGAACTTGTAAGAATCAAACTGCATGAGTCTGAGGTACTCCTTTCATGAGAATCGGGGATAATTTCATAATTGGCCACATTTACATATTCTCACGCATTTAAAGTAAAAGGAAGCACACCGTTGCCTCACTGAACATTAGTGATCAGAGCAGTTGAACACTTGATGTATTCGCGAATACTTCCCAAGTTATGTACTTGTACGCATGTAAAAACAGATGTAAAACATATTTGGAAGTTCTCTGTCAAAGGAAATTTCCTTCAACTGTACTGAAAATGTTCCAATATGTGATTAAAATGTTTTTGCCACGTATATTGTCGAGCTCATCACTTTACGGTCTGTGGGCATATTTAGGGTGTCACAGAATGGAATCCCCTGTCATTATAACTTACGATGGATTACAGATAAACAATATGATGTATGCCTGCTCAGAGCATTCTCTGTAAGCAGCCAGATTGTAAATCATCCTGATTTGTGGGTTGAACATCCCGGTCGCAGCTACTCGACTCAACTCTTGTACAAACGACACATCCATGAATGTGTGGCTGTGTGCCAATAAAACTTTATTTGTGGACACTGACATGGGAACGTCACATAATCAGGAAATTTCACATGTCAGGAAATTTCATTCTTCTTTGGATTTTTTTCATCCATTAAAAAAATTTTCAAAAAATCCTTCTTAGGCTGTGGGACGTACAGAACCCTGCAGCTGGCTGCATTGGCCACCCACCAACCCAGAATGTTGTTTATTATATGATCAGATTCTCTGTAATGTTCCTCTTTCATATTTGCATGAGCAGAAAAATGTCAACTTATAAATGGATTTCTTCAAGGTGAAAATGTAAAATGTCTTACCATAAACTCAAGTTATCCTCTACAACCCGACAAGCAAACCCCTGGTGCTGGCAGAACGCGTTCCGATTTGGACCTGCAGGGACGGGGAGTGGAGATGCGCCGGTGGGTCCTGAGCTGAGAGGGGAGGGACTGCGGGAGGCGGCACAGCGGCCTTCACAGGATGGAGAGCTGAGGAGAGGCCGGCCCCTCCTGCCTGCAGCTCCGCATCCCCGTCCGGCGGCCTCACCCTCCTGCCCGGACTCCAGCCCTACAGTCCCGGCCGGTGCAGCCCACCCATCCCCACGCCAGGCCCCCCTCCAGGTGCGCAGCCCATGAGGCCCAGGGACCGTCCCCCTTGTCACCCCCATGCTGCCACAGTCCTGACCCAGCTGGGGCGTCAGGGCTCCGGGGGCTCATGTCTAACAGGTCAGAGCGAGGTCAACACCTCCTGTGGCAGCTCCCGCCTGGGTGTATCCTCACACCTCCAACGTAGAAGACTTTGCAAAAGCCTCAGTTAAAATCGCAAAATGTTGAGAAAGCTTTGCTAAAACGCGTTGCTTTCCTGGATAATTTAGTAACTGGGATGTGAAAGAGAAAAGAGAAAGATCGAACAGTAATCAGAAAAATACAAAAAGAATTACACTGAAATTTAAATTGTGTGGAACAAGTTCAGGCCTTTTGAGAATTAATAAAGAGCAACGAGCAAGGACGTCTCGTCAGGGAGTGTGTGTGTGGGCGCACGTGTGCGCATGAGAGAGTCCACGCCCCCCCCGCAGACCCCCGCCCTCCTGCTCCCCTTACGGCCCCGCCCAGCAGAGGAGAGCCGGCGGGGCCTCCGCCGCACGCCATTGGAAGCAGAGTCACAGACCCTGGGCTCTGGCTCCTGGGCCGTCCAGGGCGTAAAGGGGAAGGTCGGTGAATAAATGTGCGGGGAGGTGACAAGTGACCTGAAGACTTGAAGAAGTAGCAGGTGACTTCAGAGGACACATGGGCTGCAGTCGGGAAGGTCGGGAACGTTTCTACAGGAGAGGGGTCCCTAATGGACCTGCTGGACGGGGACAGGGGCGAGTGGACACTGTGCAGAGGATGGTACGGGAGCCAAGGGGGCTCACGGTCCCCTGTCCTCAGCCAAGGGGGGATGAAGGGACCTGAGCGTCCTCGGGGGGCAGCCCCGCCGGGACAGTCTCAGCCCCTTACGGCTCCCTGGGCAGCTGTGACGTGTGACAGGAGGGTCATAGCTCAGGTGTGATGAGCGAGACCCGCCAGGTGGCCACGCGCCTGTGGAGTCACAGGGGCTGTGACTCCGGCCGCGGCCACGCACCCACACCGGCCTCTGGGGTCAGAGGCAGAAGGTCCCCCGCGTCGCGGTGGGGACACGGGACGAATCCATCACCAACATGGTCCCCGAGCAGCGGGCGCCATCCGAGGGGATCCGTCTCTCGGCGCCAGCCCGGCCTCCCCTGGGCTCCGGACCGGGGACCCGCTGCTTCGCTCCAGACCCGGCCCTGCACCCTTCAAGCCGGCCAGTGCATCTCTTGCAGGACCGGTCAAGGCCGGCGCCTTTATTCCCGCGCAGGGCGTCTGTATCCCTGTCCCGATTGTTCCCTGTCTCCCCGGTGACACGGAGTCACTCGGCTTCAGCTGGAGACGCAGCGGAGAAACGCAAAACGGCTTAGCATCCCCCAGCCTGCAGATTAAGTGCCTCTTCAAAGATGCCAGCCCAGACGTGGCCGCGGCACGCCCGCTCCCCCGGCAGCAGCCGGGAGCCACATCCGCCCCCGCGGCAGGTTCCCCGCACGATGAGCAGGAACGAAAGCTGCCTTCCTAGGGGCGGGCGTTTGTGCGGACGCATAATTTTCTGTTTACATTACAAAAGGGCAAGCTTGCGTGTTTTCATTACTGACACAGAGAGAGAAAGGCAAGGTGCTCTCCCGTCAGCAACTCCTGCCTTTCGCAGGCGGTGGCGGTGTTGGGAGCAGTCGGAGTCGCCCTCCGCACGCCCCACCCGCCCCCACACCCACACACACGCACGCACACAGCCACGCACGTCCACACACACGCGCACACCCACACGCCCACACACACCCACATACGCAACCCACCCAGACGCCCCACCACACCCACACACACACTCACGCAACCCACACCCACGCACACCCACACACGCGCGCACGCACACCCACCCACCCCACACACACACGCACCCACACCCCACACACCCACACGCACACCCACCCACCCACGCACGCCCACGCACACCCACACGTGCGTGCGCTCGCACACCCACGCGCACACACCTGCACACCCACACACCCCCACTCACCCATGCACACCCACACGTGTGCACGCACACACCCACGAACACCCACACACACCCACACACACCCACACACGCACACCCACGCACACCCCTCCCACTCCCCCACATCCCCCGACAAGTCACTCTGCCGCCCGGACAGTGAAATCATCCGCCAGCATCCAAATTCACATTCTGAGCAGGGCGCACTGCTCTATGAAGCTCAAAAAAAAAGAAATAACTATTCTCAACTCTTTCTTGCTGGTAGATTCCAACAGATAGAAATTCAAGCATCAGAAAGCACGCTGTTGGAGTCCTGGGTGGTGAGTCAGATTTTAAAAGGATTCAGAACTACTTGCTCCAATTTAGCAGATTAGTAGCAACCAAAGTGCACTGTCTCTGACAACCGCCCGTGTTGGGAGAATTTCTTTGAAGTCTGAGCCACAAAAAGCCACATCTATTTATAAGCTTTGGTCTTGTTGCCAATATAAGTTGAGACATCTCCAATCATTGGCTTTGGCTTATGGCGAAGTTAACTTTTTTGTCTGTAATCCAGATGTGATCCTTAGAAACTAAGTTATTAGCTACACTCCTGAGGAAAAACTCAGAAAATGCCTATTCAGCTAGCAGGAAACTTCTCTTTAGGCTGTTTCGAATGTGCCACATTTTTCCAAGGGCACCTCTGTTTTGTTACATAGCTTTGTCTGTGGATTATCAGCCGACAGGAATGAGAATCGGCACTTTCGTGGACAGATGCAACGGTGGACAAATTTCACTCAAAATACTGGACAACAAAAGAAACTTCAGATTCGGCACTTGCAAAATGACTTGTTGTCACAGAGCGTCACCTTTCAGAGAGCGTCTGCTGAGAGCTTAGCCCCCCCGTGAGCTCCCATCGCGGGCAGGGGACACGTGGAGCAGGTCGCATTCCGGGGAACGTGGTCCTGGATAAACTTGAGCAGCTGCATCGTGAGGGGAGACGACGCAGCACAAAGAGTGAAGGTCAGGGCTTCCCTGGTGCCGCAGTGGTTGAGAATCTGCCTGCCAATGCAGGGGACACGAGTTTGAGCCCTGGTCCAGGAGGATCCCACATGCCGCAGAGCAACTAGGCCCGTGAGCCACAACTACTGAGCCTGCGCGTCTGGAGCCTGTGCTCCGCAACAAGAGAGGCCGTGACAGCGAGAGGCCCATGCACCGCGATGAAGAGTGGCCCCCGCTCGCCGCAACTAGAGAAAGCCCTCGCACAGAAACGAAGACCCAACACAGACAAAAATAAATAAATAAATAAATAAAAATTTAAACAATAGTAAATATATATTAAAAAAAAGAAGAGTGAAGGCCAGACCTGATGGCAAAACAACACGGGAAGATGCATCAAGTGGTTCTTTTTTCAACTGAGGTGTAACTGGCGTACAGTATTACATTTGTTTCAAGGTGTGTAACACAATGATTGAATATTTGTATATACTGCGAAACGGCAACGATCGCCACAATACGTCTAGTTAACATTCATCACCAAACATGTTACAAGTTTTTTTCTAGCCATGAGAAGTTTCAAGATTTACTCTCTCAGCGACTATCAAATATGCAACACAGTATTAACTATAATAATAATAATTTCTTCTTAAGTGTACACTTTTGAGGTGTTATTACCCTTAGAACCCTGAGACTTCCTCGGGACCGGAGATTGTATTTCCTAGACTGTTACCAATAAGTACAAGACTTAACGTGAACTCCTCAGAAACATCTGCTGGTGGACGAAGATGGGGCGTGTGACCCAGCCTCCGACACGGGTGTGCTAGGTCACAGGCCGTGGGCAGGTCCGTCTCGCCGTGAGCGGAAAGGTTCTGCTCTCTGGAACAAACCCCCTCTTGTTGATCCTCTCTGTCCCTCAGAATCAGGCCACTTCTCTTTTGAGATGTGAAAGCATGTATTACGCCCGTACGTGCCACGTCCCAGGCGCACAGCTCAGCCATGGTTCCAGCAGCTCCGAGGCCAGCGGGGTCACGCGTCCGGGCAGTGGCTCCCGTAAGGCTTCGCGGGTGGATGGGATCTACGGCTCACGCTGAGCCAGAGCCCGAGGCTGAGAACTGTGGGGAGAGCATGTGGGAGGACTTCCCTGAGGACGTCTGAGGAAAGAAAGACATCTTTGCTGCCCAACTTCCCCATTTCCCGGCAGCCGGCGGCTCATCTCCTTGCCCCTGCGTCAGGGACCTCACGTTTCCTGGGGGCAGTGGGAAGGGCTCTGCAGCCCTCCCATTTCTCCCATTACAGGAAGGAAAAGGGGGGAGAGTTGGGCTAAGAGCTGGAGCTCGTCGGAGGCCCTGGGACCATGGTCTCTGTTCAGGATGGGAGGGTGGGCGGTGAGGCCCCTACAGCGCCCAGGGCTGGGGGGGCAGGCGATGGTGTCTGTCCCCAGAACCAGGTACGTGGTCCAGGTGGCCACGAGTCTAACTCCGTAGCTGCCCGCTCCTTCCCTGGTGGGTGAAATGACGCTAACAACGCGATTCCCGTTAAAGATGATCGTGTGCAAGAGTTCTCGGGAGAACATAGTGTCTGGTACCCGCATGACCTCTATTTGGGGAAAGTCGTCTGGACAAAAATGCCCCCCAAAGAAAGACACACGTTTCATCTATTCCTGGAACCAAAGTGGTCTCGACTGCACATCAGAGGAGATTCAAGGCGTCCAGTGATGACCGAGTGAAACCGCTGGGG
Source organism: Eschrichtius robustus (assembly GCF_028021215.1). Classification (NCBI taxonomy): domain Eukaryota; kingdom Metazoa; phylum Chordata; class Mammalia; order Artiodactyla; family Eschrichtiidae; genus Eschrichtius; species Eschrichtius robustus. The sequence continues at coordinate 99,132,111 of NC_090837.1, forward strand.
AGAACTTAGTGCCGTCACACCCTCCACCCTGTGCCCACACACACACACACGATGAGAGACACGAGAGGATTTAAATTTGCTCTGATTCAAATCTTCAGAGCGAAGAGGAGGCACTCGGGCGGGTCCTGCCCTCTGCTCCTCGCGCCAGGCGGGGCTGCCACACAGCCAGCGACCCTGCACTGGAGCATTGCGGCCGGCAGGGCTGCTGCAGAAAGGGGGCTGTGAAATATTCAAAGCATCACGCAGAGGCCAGCAGCACAGCGGGACAGGACCTGAAGCCCTCCCGGTCCTCACGGAACACGAGTCTTTACTCTTTTCCGGAGCCAAGAAAACCCCGAGTGGGTCCCAGGAGCAAGTGGGAGCCTCCGCCGTCCCCAGCAGACTGACGTCTCCTCTGGCATCAGGAGCTCCTAATGGTGACTCTGTTTTCACATGTCACCCTGGGTGCCAGCTCTTGCTCTCTCTTCATTTCCTGTGTCTCTCAACCACGACAGCACATTTCCGCAAAAGCCACACAACAGGCACTAAGCATAAAAGATGGTAAAACTGAGTTCGACGAAGCAAAAGCCCAAGGACAGAAGCGTGGTGTCCGTGCCACTCCCCCATGGACAGAGGGGGTAGCGTCAGGAGCGCGGACCCCCTCCCATGGAATCCATGCCCCAGGGCACCAAGCGCTGGCGGGAAGGCCGTTTTCGGGACACGGGCCTCTCCAGCGCCGTCTGCCTCTTCCCCATCAGACCCCGTGAGCCCCTGGGAAGAAACACTGGGTCAGGGCCCTCCCCAGGCTCGGGGGGACTTAGAAGAAAGCGCCCCCTCAGAGCCCTTTCTGTTGTAGAAAGTGACTTTTGACTGAAAGCTGTTCCGGGGATGGGTCTTTAGGGACAAATGCCATCAAGTCTGCTTTCCAAACAAATACAGTTTCATGGAGTTAAAGGTTTCCATGTGGATGAAAATCAGCACTTTGGAACAATTTCTCCCCAACGAGCCACTGATATCAATCCCCTTGGAATTTCTGCAGATACACATTTCCCGAAGTGGATGCTCAAAGTGGCCCGGGACATATGGGGGCGGCTCAAAAAATCCTCCTCTGGACAAACGAGGCTGGGAACTAACCAACTTAGTCCAACCCACTTAACCCGGCCGCGTTCACACGTCCAGTGTTTCCACAGCTCGGACGTGGAAGAACCAGGTGTCTCTCTGGACCCCATGGGCACGGCCACTGCCAAGGGCGGGCACAGAAAACGAGGAGGAGGGTCAGCTGGACACTCAGGGCACACGGGGCAGGGAGGGGACATGTTTGGGCTCCACGTGCCACGCCTGGGGCTGATGCACCTCGTGGTGACGGCGGCTTTGCCCTGAAACCTCACCAAGATGCCCTGGTGCTTCCCGGGCACACCCTGCCTGTGGCCACAAGTCCAGGACAGGCCTTCAGGGGTCTACGTCCGCCACACCCCTGACGTCCCCACCCTTCAGCTCTGACAGAAGCAGAGGGTCGGCCTGGAGCCCAGGCCAAACACGGCTCACCTGCCACTGACCACCCACAGAGAATGCTGCCCAGGCCCGGGCGCCCCGAGGTTGGGCAGCCCTGGTGGCATCTCAGCTTGTCACCCGCAGAAAATGGGCTGCACGTCGAGGCTACGGAGAATTTGAAAAATGGACTGTTCATTTCTAGTTTCACGTCACTGTTTTACGAAGACCACAAAGAACAGAGCACAGGGCAGAAAAACCTGGATCCAAACAAGGAAACACGGATCCCCTCTCCATTTGGCGCGTTTCTGTGTGGCCCTAAAATCACTTCTCTCTCTCCACCTCAGTCTCTCTATTATTTCAGCAGGAAAAAAAGAAGAAATCTTGATGTCTCTCTCTCTCCCTCATGTGACCCTTAAGGACAAAAACGTCCATGAGGAACGAGATCTGGCTCCAGCCCAGCCTGGAGCCCGGGCCTCGGGAATCCCTGAATGTCACAAGCCGGCTTCCTTGTCTGTAACCCGGGACTCACCACGCCGGCTCCACAGAGACCTCACATCACAGGAGACGCCAGAGACGGGCCTGGGAAACAGCGCGGTGCCGTACAGAATGCGTCTGCTGTGACTAAAGGTGACAAGAACCAACAACGTCTCAAAGCGTTCTCGCCTCCCTACTGGGAAGGCTGTGCACACGTCTCTGTGTGCATGTACGCATCTGTGTGTGCACGTGCACGTGTGTATGCTTGTGCGCATACATGCGTGTATGCCTGTGTGCGTGTTTGCACATTTGTACACGCGTGTTGTGGTTCATTAATGTGTACGCATGTCTGTGTGTATACACGTGACTTGTGGATCATGCGTACATACATGCCCGTGTATATACGCGTGTCTGTGTGTAAACATGTGTGCACGCGTGTCTTGTGTGTGTCCGTGCCTGTGCGTGCACGTGTGCCTGTGTGTGCACGTGTATGTACACATGTGCACGTGTGCATGCCTAATCGTCTGTCCGTGCGCACACCCGTGTTGGTCCCCGCGGCAAGCGCGGGGGCTGTGGTCCTGAAGACCGGCTCTGACGCCTTCCTCCGGCTGCTTGGCCTCGGTGTGGTACCCAGCTTTGGACCTGCCCTCAGTTTCCACCGTTTGGGGGATGCTTCCACCGATGGTCTGGACCCCGGGAACTCCCTCTGAGTAACCAGTAAGTCATGATAAATCATACGGTGACACTTTAAATCACCACGAAGTCCAGTTTTTAGTAAGAATGCCTACTACGACATTCAGTGAAAAAGCATGAGACAAGAGTAACGCATGGTCTCTGCTGTGCATGAAATAGAAAAAGTAACTGAGAGAAAACACAAGAAAACGGGTTTGTTGGGAGATGAACAATTCCTTTTATTTTATTCTGCCTCTGAGAACGTTTTAGTTTTTATGCAGTGATCACACAGTAATGTGTTACAAAAGGAGAAAGCAAAAGGCCACTTTTGACGCAGGGGCTGGGGAGCACGCACCCTCCCTGGGGACCGTGCGGGGGGCAAGTTCACGTTGAGTGAGAGGCAGAGGGCCAGCTGTGCGGGGACGGGGAGCCGTGGGGGCCGGGTCTGGCCTCTGCACCTGCCCGTGGGCCCAGCAAAGAGATTTCATGTTATTATTTTTTGACCCCCAAGCTCACTCTGACACCCACTCTGCCATGTTGCGTGCGAATGTGAGTCAGGACTCTGGCCCCTCCCACCACTGTCCCCGGGGAGTGAGGCCGGCTGCTGGGCTCCCGCCGGGGCCACACTGGGGCCACACTGGTCCCGCCCGCGCTAGGCTGGGAGCAGCAGATCTGAGGCCTCGGGGCCCCCAGCCAGCGGAGGGGCCCAGACTCTTCGGATTCCAACACACAACAGGGCCCTCGCCCCACGACAGGGCCCTCACACTGCTGCCCCACGAGCCCTCCCCGGGGTCACCGTGGACACAGGAAAAGGAATTACTGTGGCCATAAGCGGACAATCTGCGTCCCTCCCAGAGGCCAATCTGCAGCTGAAAGAGGACAGGACGATATCCCCTGTCCCCAGGGCGCTCGTTTCCTTCCCGGGTCCCCCCACCACGGCACCCTTTGTCCACCATAAACCCCAGTGCCCCCCTAAACGGCCCCGAGGGTTTTCATGCCAACTCTCTGAAGGGCTGTTTATTTGCCTCAAGTACAACCAGCCATGTTGATGACACTCCCAGTTTGGAACAAACATGCTAAACAAACAAAGTTACCCAGGAGAACAGCGTGTTTTTTATTGCAGGAATGGCACACACAGGGCGGCATTCAGAAAGCTGTATTTACCACTAGTTCAATCAAGTCTTTAGTGAGCACCTACTGTGTACCACCATCATACTGGGTATTGGGCATGAGAAGATGAAAAAGACACAACAGCCCATCCAGAGGCCAAAGCATACACACACACACACACACACGAATTGCTGCGGCTCATAAATGCCACAAGGAGGGAGCGTGGAGGCCGAGCCCGGGCCTGGCGTCCACACGAGGAGCCCAGGCTCCCGAAAGCGTTGCCGGCTTCTTCTGAGTCAAACTTAAGTACAGAAAAAGCAGATTGCTTCAAAGAGGATTTAACTTTATAACACAGACCATTTCTGAAACCAGCCCTTCCCACCGCGTGGAAACGTCACCTGGGTGCCCGGGGCGGACAGGCCTGGCTCTGCAAAGCATGAGGCTGCATCTCGAGGCTCGAGGGGCATGAAGCTTTATCAGACACAGGAAGAACCACCTTAGCACCTGCGGGATGCCGGGATCCCACGGCAAACGCGCTTACTAAGTGACAGCGCGCCCTTGGTCTCCGTAAACGTATAATATCATAACCCGTGCTGGGAGGCGGGGAGGCACGTTTAATACCTAATGCTCTAGTGGTTCCCCACCTGAAAGATTTCAAGAGACAATTAGGGAAAATAAAAGCAGAATGGACAGTTACGAAAAGCAAATTGGCGGGTACAGACAAATTGAATTATTCTAATAAGATGTCTCTTTGACAGTTTTCTTCATCAGGCCCAAACCTGACTGCTAATTAAGTTATTCCACTGGAAAGGAGAAGGTGTATCACTTTTTTTTTTTTAAAGAACCACTTTATAACCTTTAGTCCCATTCCTGCTTTGGGCCACAGGGGTGTAAACCTGTAATTAACAACTTCTTTATTGCTTCCTCAATAGTAATTGCCATGTATAGCCTTAAGGTAGTGAGAATAAAATCCGTTCTCCCCCTCCTCCGCTCTCCTCCCCACGTTCAACCGGGCGCCCTGGTTGGTATTCGATCTCGCCAAGATTTCACCTTTCACAAAACCTCGTGCTCACCGGGCAGTTCCTGCACCGTGACCTCCCCTCAAGGCGATCAATACGTCCGCTGTAATAATTCCCTCCTTGCAGAGAAGCCTGGAAAGAAAAGGGGGAAAAGAAAAAACATACAGGCCGGGCTGAGATTAGATTATCAATTATCAGGAAACCGTCTGCCACTTCAAAGGGCCGGGAGCTGGGGAAAGCACAGTTTATCGTGACTGTAAGAGTCCTCAATTATTTCCAAGTCGCCCAGATGTGGAGCAGCACGGGGCCAGGGGGGGCGGGCCTCGATGGGAAAGTGGGGAAGCGGCACTTCCTCTGGAATGCGAGTTGTCGGTCCTGGGTCAGAAGTGACAACACGGGGACACGGGGTGTGCTGGCCGCCAGCACCTCCGCCCAGCCACTCACGTCCACTCGGGGCCGGTACTTCTTCAAGGACACTAGGACGCTCTCACCCCCTCCCTGAAACTCCAGCTTCCACGCTGGTCAACAGATGGCAAAGAGCAGGTCCAAGGATGCCGCCGCCACGGTCCACAAAGCTGCAGGGCCTACGGCCTGGAGGACACAGGCGACAGGGACACACCAGCCTGGAAGCAGAGCGTCAGGGACTGACATCACTCTCTGATTAGAATTCGGGGGACTTTTTTGGGTTTTGCTTATTTGGGGCTTTTTCCAGTGGGATTACTGAGACCTTGATTTGACCCACGGTGTCTTAGAACTAACCAGAACAATGGAAAATTAATGTAATGTTTATCAATACAGAGAAAAGTCCTCTGGCTAAAAAGATACCAAATAAAAAACAATTAAGTTCTCCTGCGGTCACGGGGCTGGTTAATGAACAGCCCTTGCTGTGTGCTGAGCACCAGCGTGGAATTCCTTCCACAGCTGCTGCCAGCCGGCCCGGCCTCCGCTTCCCCGAGCCCACCTGCTCTGGAGGGCGAGCCGTCCACACTCCGCAGGGCCCGGCCCTGCCGCCCAGTCGGAACCCGGTCTGAGTTGGTGAAAACGGGACACCACAAGCAGCAAGCCCTGCTCCTCGCTGGCTTGTGTGTGTCTGGGGCAGGCGGTGGGGGAGGGGCGTTCAGAGGGGCAGCACCTCTCCTCCCAACAGAGAAGAGCCAGCTTTCCGTTGCCCTCCCCCATTTTAATCTTCACGGACTCCAATTCCCAAATTACTATTTTTTAGGGCACAGCCTCTGAGAGAGAGCGCCCTGCATGTTCTTATTTCATCATTTGTTTCCAGCTTTTAAATCCACTGTGTGTGTCATGTAGCTTGAATAAATGAAATATGTAGAACCTTCCTTTCTCATTTTATTTTTGAGTTGGGGGAAGGATCTCTATCTATGGGGGGGGAAAAAAACACACAATTATTTCTAAAAACTGAGAAAGGATAAAGCAATATTCTTTTTAAGATCAGCCACAATCCCAACCTCCAGGGGCAATCCACGTAACACTTGGTCATATTTCAATCTTCTCCCCAGTTATTTTTATATTTTGACATCATATGGTTCTTATCATTTTAACTCTACTTTCTTCAAAAAACTTAAACATTTTCCATGTCCTTGAAAGCTCTACAGATAACTTTAAAGACACCGCAATAGTCCGTCGTATAGCAAGTAGTGGTTAGAGACACTCAGTACTACCTTGCGTCAGTCACCCCAGGAGGTGGCCGCTGTCCTGGGCCTTTCTGTGATCTGATCGCGGGTCTTCGCAAGGACCCGATGGTCCCCGTGTTACAGATGACAGACTGTGGAGCAAAGATGCCTCGTCCAAGATCTCGCGGTAAGTAACCAAGATGCCTGCAGGGGCTTACGGTTCCCAAGCCAGCTCTCACCCTCCATCCTCAGCCCGGAGCCGGCTCCACCCTTTCACTCTGTTTGAACATCGAAATTGTTTCCAGTTTTTCCACGGCGCAGATCTCATTTTCATGTGTCCAACTTCTTCCCGCTACCCAAAACGTATCCAGAACCATAGAGAGGTAGCGCCAAGTTGATTTGTTTTACTTCCTTTCTTGTTTCCCGTTGCAACAGTGAACTGGCAGTGCAGTGGGTGGGACCCAGGTGGGAGAGAAAAACAGAAGCAAGGAACCTAGACGGTCTATAAAACAGAGAACCACAAAAACAAACAAACAAACAACACAGAGTCCTTGAACTGACCAAGGCTGTGACCTGGGCGTCAGGGAGAGACCAGTCTGGCCTTCTGCAAGTTGTAAATTAACTGCTACACCAGGCCCAGGAGGGGACAGAACCACCTGTGACTTCGGGGCAGAAAGGGCCACTCGGACCTCTTGCCTCTGCCTGCCTGGGGGCTGCAGCGTCTGTGCCGTCAGAACAACGTGCTGGCAGAGATGGTTCCAGACGATGCTGCCTATCTATAGCTCAGGTTTCCAGAAGGGCCAACCAACCCAGAGGAAAATAAAGGGCAGACGTCACTCTGGAAACCAACCCTCGGCCGTGTGTCTGGAGGCCACGGCCGCCAGGAAGCCCCTCACGGGCGGGCGGGCGGGCGTCCACATCATCAGAGCCGCGATTTAATGGCTACCCGTCGACATCCTTGTTAGCATTTCAAGAAAAAGCATTCAAGCGAATGGATTTCCCTCCACACTTTAAAACTGACGACAAGGCAGCACAGAGATGCGCCTGTGTTTTCTGAACAGACGCGCTGAGCATCCTTCCCTGGCCTGGCAGCCCGTCTGGCATCTTCGTAATCCAAACCACTAAAACTTCTTACAAAACTAAAGCTCAGCTCCCTCTTTTGCGACGACTTTCTTTTTTTGCTACCTTTTAATGAGCCAAATTGCTAGTCCAGACATGCTAGAAAAGGAGCAAGTGCCAAGTGGAGAGACGCTTGGCTTTTATGTGTGTGCCTCTTTGAGATAAAATAAAATGATACGTAATCTTGAGTTATGTCATGATGCAAAACGCTGTGGTTTCCTGGAAAATGTGGAGCTAATCAGTTATTCATTTAGGAATTAACTAGAGCATCAGTTGTCAGATTAAACTCCTTTAAAATTCCCAGTTTCCCTTTCAGGGTGTTAACACTCCAAGTATACTGAGTCCTTTGTGTATATTTAAGCAGGAAAGAGGAGAAGGCTTTCTCATGCGCAAACGGAAAAAGAAAACAAAAGTATCCTTTGCTGCTGTTGTCCAGCCCTCACTTGGTGATTTGCCGCAGTGGCTCAGATTCAAAGCCGCAGAGACACACTCGGCCACATGTGTGTCCAACAGGCAGAACCGACAACTGCCCCAAACGCCAGAGGCGGATGTCAGTGGGGGATTGTGCCCTCCTCGGCGTCATTCTTTCCCGTGTCTGCCCCCAAAGCCAGTTAATCGCCGCGTCCACCCCTCCAATTCCCCACCCCACTTTCTCCGCACACTGTAAACTGTAAACATGCTTCCTTGATGAGCTTCGTTGCTTCAAAACAGCCAGTCTTAGCCCAGTATTGTCTTGAAATACATAATCTAGAAACTGTAAAAGATCACACTACTTATTTTTGGCAAAGATGTTGCACAATTTTCTATCGCTACCCATGCAATAGCTATGTCTACACAGGTATTTTATGTGGCTTCATATGCATTTGCATCAGGTGAGGACCACGGATTTTCCTTTTCTGTCTCCATTTACTTGGTTTGGCCGTGTGTCCTGAGTGTCTTCTAGAGGCCACGTGTGCAGGTGAGAGGAGGACACTGGCAGCTGGGAGCTGCCTGAGTGAAACCAGGGGGACCAGGCATAGGTTTTGATTCCATGACTTAGTATACACTCAAGAACTGCGGATAAAGATTTCAACTTTAAAAAAAAAAAAAACGGTTTAAAGCGGCTGGAAACATTTTAGAAATTTCTGTACTTTTTCTTCTTCCCCCACGTATTTAGTTTGGTATTTTTAAAACTTTGTAGTATCTATCATGTTTTGTCTAGATGCTTTTAAAGAAAGAATTTCTTCCCAGGTTTGTGAGCCTTTTGAGGGAAGCCTAGCTGTGTTTCTCCATTTGTGTGGGTGGTGCCGTAAACGTTCCTTTTTTATTCAAATCTCCCTGGGATCGAGTAAAGCTCTGAAGCCACTGGCAAAGAAGTAGTAACAGATGTGACTGGCCGTAAGGGGTCAACATGAGAAACAGGAGTTCGAGCTAAGGCTTTTTAATATAAATAATAATTCGCACTTGCTGAGAGCAACTGGGTTAAAACAGTCATTATATACGACACACAAAGGTAAAAACCTGGGAATGAAGGCTTAGTTTTGTAAATCATCCTAGAAAGTTCTAGCATATAGAACAAGTCACGTACAAAGTTTATCCATCTAAGTATACGGTGAATATTCATATGTATTTGCCAGCGTGTCATTGATGACCAAATACTGGTAGTTCTTTTTCCAATCAGTGGTCACTGGCATCACAGGGACACTTACATGGATAGGAGATCTGGGCCTGACAAAGTGGTAAATGTTCTCTTTGTGGATATTATTTTCCTTCCTGGAGCTAATAATTCACATCATTTTGACGTGGTAAGCATTCCTAATACTGAAAGTTAAATCAGAACCCATTGGGTTGGGAACCAGAGTGCCATAGACAGAATCAATTTTCTCAGTGTTAAAAGACCGCCACTGCTTAATGCATGTTATCCGAGCATGTCTCATGTCTACCACAAAAATACCACATTTTATATTACTTATAAGATATGACTGTATTCACAGTAACCAAGACATGGAAACAACCTAAATGTCCATCGACAGATGAATGGATGAAGAAGATGTGGTTCATGTATACAATGGAATACTACTCAGCCATAAAAAGAATGAAATAATGCCATTCAGGGCAACATGGGTGGACCCAGAGATGATCATACTAAGTGAAGTAAGCCAGACAGAGAAAGACAAATACCATATGATATCACGTATATGTGGAATCTAAAATATGACACTAATGAACCTATCTACAAAACAGAAACAGACTCACAGACAGAGAGAACAGACTGGTGAAGGGAGGGTTGGGGAGGGATGGATTGGGAGTTTGGGGTTAGCAGGTGCAAACCAGTATATAATGAATGGATAAACAACAAGGTCCTACTGTACAGCACAGGGCACTGTATACAATTTCCTGTGATAAACCATAATGGAAAAGAATATAAAAAAGAATGTCTATATGTGTATAACTGAGTCACTTGGCCGTACAGCAGTAATTAACACAACATTGTAAATCAAACATACTTCAATATAAAAATAAATTAATAAAAAAAGATATGATTGTGAAGCAACGAGACTAACAGGTTTAAACAAATGCACTGATTTAAATATGCAAACGCACAGTTATCCGGGAAGCCGGGTGGTCTTTCTGTTTCTCTCCTCTAACCAAAGCCTCCCCAGGGAGCCTGCTTCCCAGTGAGTCGTCTTCAGAGCCACCGGAAACCAGCCTCCTCTCTCACGGCTGCCCTGGATTTGGCCCAAGTGGTCCCGCAGCCTCAAGGCACCCTGCTCATCACAGCTGGTCCTGGGTGCCTCTCCGCTCACACAGCGTGACACTCGGCCCACGGGGCTCTGCCCGCAGCGATGGGCAGCGGGGCAGCTCTGCATTCAGATCGTATCCTTGAGCAACGGAAATTTCTTTTGACCAAATGTACAACCAGGCTCAGAAGTGACTGTTCCGAAGAAGGCTCTATTTGGATGCATAAATTCTATGTTTGTTAAGTAAACCTGTCTCTTTCTCGTCATACCTTCCATGCCTTCAGAAAGCCTGTACGGCAGAGTGAGTATTTCATCCTAATTTCAAGATTTAAATTACTACTGTTATGAATACAACATTTTTACTGGTTTTATTATTAATGATGAAAACAGCAGCTAATATTGAATAACACACTAAAGCGCTGTCCACACGTCCCCTCACTCTGTCTTCACAACGACCCCGTGAGACAGGAATCCCAATTCCCCCCACTTTTCACAGGAGAAAACTGAGCACAGAGGCGCCTGGACGCCCCACTCTGACGTGAGCAGGGGAAGCGGGGAGGCCATCCGGGACACGGACCCACCAGAGGCTCAGAACCCATGGGAAGGAGCAGCCCGTGGTGGGCAGCCCCGCCAGGGTCACACCACCTCCCGGCCACGGCCTCGCGGGCCAGCAGATGGCACAGGGTGTTGGTGGGCTCTCCTGGGCCCCTGCCGAGCTGCAGGAGGCCTCTGGTCCCCAGGGAATGAGACACTCATGGGGCGCAGGGGCCGAAGCCTCTGTCTACACCCAAGTTCTGCAAGCTCAGCTCAGCCGATGGAGCCAGCCAGCCCCCAAGGACCCCGGGTGCCCGTGGGAGACCAGACGCCCTGGGACCCTGTGCTCGTCTGTGAGGCAGCATGACGGCCACAGCAGCCAAGACACACGCGCCTCACAACCGCCCTTAGGGCTCAGGGCCTCCCGGCGCCTGTGGGCTGATGACCGGCCTTGGAGCCAGAGAGCCGGTTCCCGTCCCACCCACTCACCAGGCAGCAGCACCCCGAGTCCCCGAGTCCCCGAGTCCCGGCGGCAGAATGAGGTTAACGCGGATCGCCCACCTCCCAGCGCTGCCGGGCCAGGGGAGGAGCGATGCACGTACGGGAGCCCCACAGAGCCTGTCGGTTGTGGGTCCTCGGAAGACGGCCGTCCCCAGACCGCAGTCCTTTAGCAGTTGTCCAGATCACGCTACGCTGAACTCTGACAGTTACGGGGTAGGAGAGCGCGACTTTTATTCATTCAACAAACAACTGAAACACAAAAAGTGTGTTTGACACCGGAATAGTCCCCGAATCAGCACTCTCCTCACAGAGATTCAGATGCTCGGCCCCAGGAGACCCGACTTGACTTCTTACAATGAAACACTTCGGTCTTCAGGCAGCTCAGTCAAATCCCTTTACAACAAACCCTATGCAGGACCGCTCTACAGAAGGAAAGGGCAACCTATTCCCAGCAGAGGCCGCGCTGGCTTCGAACAGGATTTGGCGCGGCTACGTTTCACAGGCACCAAGGACGCTGAGCCCTTGGGGTTTTGCCAGGGGGTGGCGGTTATTTGTTTGGTTTTTGAAAGATCTTAACCTACATAAGGCTTGGGAAATCAAGAGCCTGAGAGAGAAACTAGAGAAAGCTGTGGACCCACAGTGACGGCGTCAGCTCCGTTAACGGGTCTATTAACTGGTGATGTAAACAGCCAGGCAGCCCAAGGGTGGCCGCCACCCCCGGAGCACGTGTGTTTGGGCCGAGCCGGGACCTCAGCGGGGGCGGCGGAGGTCCCTGCCTGAGCCCTGCCGGAGGCTCGGGGACAGGCTGCTCCGAAGAGACTCACAAATGTGAGTCAGGCCTCCCTTTATTGAGTGCCAAGTGATAATAAGCACAAAAGCTTCCCGATTCTAACTCGTGGGAGAAAGGGCTCTAAACTCTCATTCAGAAGACCGCGCTCCGGGTCTTCTACCAGAAGCAATCCCCCCAACCGTGGCACGTCCCCCTACCAGGTAGCAGTTACCTTATCTGTGAAATGAAAATAACTACGCGAAGTGTAAAGCCCAAGGCAGACCCAGGCCCTCGCGGCCGGAGGGTCCAGGGCTGCCCAGACCCTGCTGGGCTCCTTCCTGGGCCTCCCATCCCAGGACACTTCCTGCGGCCTTGCTTTCAGTCAGAGGTCAATTCTCACTTAGCTGCCGCTGAGAACACACCCAAAGCTTTTCTTCCCAGAGTTTACACACTTTTCCCAGAAGCTCTTGTTTTTTGTTTTTAAGGCTAAAAAGCCTTCAGGTTTCAAATAAATTAATACCTGAAGAAATGATTCCAATAATAAGCAGGGCATACTTTCAGTTCAATTTAACAAATTTCAAGGAGCGTTGTCTATACAGGGATGTACATATTTCAGGAGACGATAAGAAAGGGCAACGCTTTCTGCCTGCAGTGAGTTTGCGATTTAGGGAAAAGCAGCAGGGGTTGGGGAAGCCAAGATAACACACACGCGAGAGGCAGAGGGAGATAAATGCCCTGAAAGGAGGAGGAAGAGGACACCCGGAGGATTCGGAGGCTCACGAGTCACATCCAGCCAGAAAACGCAGCAAGTGTGGACAGGGGTCCGCCTGTGCCGAGGGGTCCGCCTGTGCCGAGGGGCCTGAAAGCGGGAGAGGCTTCCTAAGTAGAGGATGGAGGAGACCAAGGCCCCGCAGGCGACACGAGGCTCCCCAGCTCCACCCACCCTGCTGGCCACGCGGGTCATGCCAGGAATGCTCCTAGCGACAGCAACTCAGGTAGGAAAACAGGGGAGGCAGCAAAGGCGAGAAGCCTCTGAAATCAAAGGTGAATGCAAAGCGCAGAGAGCAAGACTCTGTTAAGACGCTCTCCTCGTCACACGGGCGCCCCCGAAGCATTGACTTAGAAACTGATGTGCTTCCATACGACCAGTTTTCTCAAAGAATTTCCAAGGAAGCCCCTGATTTCGTTCCACTTTCTTAGTTATTTCACGTGGAAGGGCAGAGGCTCCAGGGCGCCATCCCAGGAACTCATCACCTGCACTGAAATCCTCGGTTCTCTATTTTACGTCCACCTCAGCAGAACATCAGAAGTTATTCATGCTGCACCTGTGAATGCTAAGTGGTACACGATTTGCAAATGTCTGGGCATTGTGCAAATATTTGGCCTCACTGTGAGCAATCTTGAAAGGTGCTCCATTAATCCCCAGGTCCTGATCAGGACGATCCCAGGAGCGATGCCACCATTTGCAGCAGGAATTGTGGAGCTTTGTCATAAGAGGTGTCTGGTTTAGAATTCAGCTTAACTCGGAAAACACGCATCTACATGGAGTAACAAAGGCAAGCAAGGAAAACTAATGGCAAGCATGCAAAATGACAAGGGAGCTTGTACCTCTAGAGTGGAAAAGGTTCTAAAGTATTTTCGCTGCAATTTGCATTGTAGTTTATAAGATTTATCAGTTCTCGTTCAGGTCTCCAAAAATACAATGGAGAACTTGATATTAATTGGAACATTGATAATGCATTTCTAAGCTAAATGATGTCCCTGGGATTTCAAAGGAAATTTCAGAAGTGCATGGCTGAAGTGCTCCACGTAACCAGACATGCCGAGCCCTTCATCAGGAATTCATTTGAATGGATTTTTCCTTCACCACGTGCATGGGCACTCTGTAAATTGGTGGATAAAGCAAATGCATTTGTGTAAACTGGTTTGATTAGCACCTCTTGCCCTTCCAAATGAGGGAATAACATTCTGTAATTCTCTAACAGAAGCTATTTCAATCAGGTCTATTCAATATGCACTGCATCCCTTAAAGATTCCAGTTTTATTAAAAGCCAAACAATTACATAACCCAGGACATTCCACAAACGAGAAGGAATCGTTAGTTTCCTTCTTCGCAGAGGCTGTGAATCACTGGAAATTTACCCCCCAAAGCGATGAAATATCAACAGCATCCAATTCTGGGCATTATCTCACCCCGAGTGCAGACACTCCTCAAGGCACTGAGCCCCAGCCTGCCCTCTCTCACTTTTACCTTCTGTTGGGTTACATTCAGCCTCAAGCTTTCACGAGTTCTCTGAGAAGACGGACCTTGTCCGAAGCGTCCCTGGAGTGGCCCCAACAGGACCACAGCACGAAGGGTCAGGTCAGGACTGCGGCTCACCTGGCTGCCATGGCAGCAGCACCTCCAGCTCAGGTTGGAGCTCTTCCTTTGCCCTCTGTGCCCACAGCCAGGGAGGTGTGGGCCCGGGACAAGGGGCCCACTTCTCCCACGGTCACCGAATGTCAAAGTCTGAGGCTTGGGGACCATGAGAAAGCTCTTGGGTCTGAGTTCAGTCCAGATGATACGTCCAGGTTCCTGCCATCCTTGCCCACATGGCCCATCTGTCTGTCCTTCCCAACTGCCTGTCTGGCCGACTTCAGGCCCTGACACCAGGTGCAGAAGGAACGGCCCTTTTTTTTTTAACGTGATAATCCATTTATTTATTTATTTATTTATTTATGGCTGTGTTGGGTCTTCGTTTCTGTGCGAGGGCTTTCTCTAGTTATGGCAAGTGGGGACCACTCTTCATCGCAGTGCGCCGGCCTCTCACTATCGCGGCCTCTCTTGTTGCGGAGCACAGGCTCCAGACGCGCAGGCTCAGTAGTTGTGGCTCACGGGCCCAGTCGCTTCGCGGCATGTGGGATCTTCCCAGACCAGGGCTCGAACCCGTGTCCTCTGCATTGGCAGGCAGACTCTCAACCACTGCGCCGCCAGGGAAGCCCAGAACGGCCCTTTTTGACAGCGTCTTACCAGCTCCACAAGTGCTGAAGGCCAAGCCCCGTAAAATAGCCCCTTATTATAGATCCCTCGCAGCGGTTCTAACTCTCTGCTTGGACCCTGACACACGTATTACTGAGAGGCAAAACCTGGGAGTGGACCAAATGCCCTTCAGCTAGGAGAAGGGCTGAGTACTTCCTGCTGTATCTACATTAGGAAGTACACAGAACCTCAAGAGGGAACGAACTGCAGCAAATCACCACAATGGGGTGAATTGTGTCATCACAACGTTGAACCAAGAAGCCAGACCAAAAAAACGCAGACTCCGTGAGTCACCATGTTTGGTCCCAAAACCACAGAACTGAGGCAGACCATTAGAAGTTGGGACAGCGCTTACCTTTCAGGAGAAAGAAGATCAGGACCAAGCTCTAGTGCGGTTTCTGTGATCCCCTTCTCTGTCTCGGCGGTCATTAAATGGACCTGAACTTTTGGACAATTTACTGAACTGTGCTTTTACGTTTTGCTCACTTTTCTGTATGCATGTTATTCTTCAAATGAAAAAAATTAGTGCAAACAGAAAACAAAAACAAAACCCTGTGAGGTGGTGGACCCCGTATGGATGGAGCTCTGCCCCCCGCAGGGCAGAGGTGTGGAGGGAAGGGAGCGGAGATGCCTTCCCGGTGCCCCTGTCCTGGTGTGATTTGGATTATCTTCCCTGAACTTACTCCTGCTCTGCCATCTTCCTTCTCAGTTTTCTTCAGCGTCTGATACACTATGAATTTGTCAAAACAAGCATTCATCTTACTGTTTTATATAATCCAAATAGCAGCCCCAGTCACGTGAAATACACAAGGAGTGAGAGAATAAATACCAATATTTCTCGTACTTAGAATGGAATTTCCTGCTTCATTCAGATTCATGCTACCTGAATTACCATTTCTTGGAGTGTTAGAAAACTGTACAACAGACCTTACACAGAGCGCTCAGGAGGCGTGTGTGAACACAGCTGCGGCATCAGAGCTCTGGTGGTGGACGGCGCCCAGCGAGCCTGCTCTGGGGGCCAGACAGACAGTGGCCTGTGGGCTAGGACACCTCCCCCCAGGGCTCGCTTTCTTTCCAATGTATTCTATTGCTAATTATACTAATATAGCTAAGAAGAAACATCATATAAACACCTCCAGAAGTGCTAAAGGCCTTTGACAAAATTCAACCATCATTCTTAATGGAAACACTCAATGAAACACACATAGGTGGGTATTTCCGCAACATGATTAAATACATCTTAACCCAAATGCCAACATCATGCTTTTTTAATAAAAATGGTATGTATTTAAGGTGTACCACATGATGTTTTGATATATGTATACAGTGTGAAATGACTACTACAGTCAAGCTAATTAACACTTATCATCTCACATAATTACCATTGTGTGCGTGCGTGTGTGTGCGTGTGCGTGTGTGTGGTGAAAACACTTAAGATCTACGCTCTTAGCAAATTTCAAATACGGTATTGTGCCACCATGCTATACATTAGACTCTAGAATTCATCCGTCCCGTGTAACTGAAACACTGTGCCCTTTCACCAGCATCTCCCCACTTGCCCTCCCCCGACCCCTGGTAACCACTGTTCTCTGCTTCTATGAGTTTGACTTTCTTAGATTCCACTTTGAGATTACCCAGTATTTTTCTTCTGTGTCTGGCTTATTTCACTGAGCATATTCACAATAGCCAAGATATGGAAACAACCTAAATGTCCATCAATGGATGAATGGATAAAGAAACTGTGGTAGATAGATAGATACATAGAGAGATAGATAGAGAGATAGACAGATGGAATAGAATATTATTCATCCTAAAAACAGAAGGCAATCCTGCCATTTTCGACCACAGGGATGAACCTGGAGCACGTTATACTAAGTAAGCAGTTTTGGAGCCAAGCTTCGTCATGAGGGTAGACGTGTGGTGACTGCAGAAAGCGCTACTGAGGATTGAGTAGGGGAATGATAGCAAAAGCACCTTAGAAAGTGCTTTCCGAATGCAAGGGGTTATTGTTGGTAAAACTCAGCCCCCAGCCCGTAACCCACCGGCTCCCAGCGAAGCGGGGAAGAAGACGGGTTCCCCCCGGCCCTGTCCAGCTGTGACGTAATTCCCCGTGTGCTTCTCATCAAACTTCCCGTTTACACAGGACTTCTCAGGTGCAGTTGTGACCTGGGGCACACAACGTCCTCTGGCCCTTCTCAAAAGGCGTCATTACTTTAGGAAAATCAAAAAGTCACAAGAAAGAAAGATAATAGAGACAGGAAGATCAGGGGCTGCTTAGAACAGGGAGCTGGTAATCAAATCACTGCAATGTCATTAACACAGACGGTTACTCCAACTTCAAGATTGTATCATGTCTTCTTGATCCATATTCACTTTTTTATACTTAAAAAAAAACTAGAATAAAACCCCAATAGTAGCATCATTCATAATAGCCTAAATGTGGAAACAACCCAAATGCCACCAGCTCACGAATGGATGGTGGAATGTCCATATGACGGAGCATTCTTCACCAAAGAATAAAAAGGAATGAAGTGCTGATAAATGCTACCAAGTGGATGAACTTTGAAAACATTGTGCTGAGCAGAAATCAGCCCCAAAAGGTCACATATGATATGATTCCGTTTATGTGAACTGCCTGCAATGGGCCAGTCTACAGACACAGTTGCTGGTCACCAGGGGCTGGAAGGTCGGGGATAATGGCAAGTGACCGTGAAAGGGCACGGGGTCTCTTTTGGAGTGACGGGAATGTTCTGAATTCAGTTGTGGTGACAGCTGCACAAACCTGAGAGCGCTAAAGCCCCGGAAATGTGCACTTTCAGTGCTCGAACTCTATGCCGTGTGAATTATATCTCAATAAAGCTGTCATTGAAATAAATAAAGACAAACCCGACTCTTTGATTCCGGCCTTGTTGGGGTGACTGTTATCAATTGATCTACAGCGTCTGGAATGTTTGACAAACAGATTTTTCTCATACATTATACATTTAACTTAACACAGCACTACTCACGGGCACCTGGAAAGCATGCAGGTCCCTCCGTCACCAGGGGTGAGAGCTCTGCAAATGAACCACAGGACGGTTCAGTGAAGCAGGTAATGGGTCGTCTGGAGCACCAGAACCTCTGGGGAGCGCGTGTGGTTACCCATATGGGCTGGCTCATTACGGCTGCCAGGAGCGGTGGTGTAGGTGCCCATGAGAACCGGAAGGCAAGGCTCTGCACAGGACACACACGTCTCCACCACACGCGCCGCAAGCCTGCGTGGCCGCGGCCTCCACGTGCACCCGCTGTGCCCAGCATAAGCACTGTCCGGGGTGGGGGGCAGCGAGCGGTCAGGACGTCCTCTGTCCCCTCCCCCCGTCTATCCTCTCCGGCCACGTCATTTAAGCAGGTACACACAATCTACGGGGCCTGACGGTTCGTGTGTTTGTTTCCATGGCCCCATCCTTGGCCAGAAGTTGGTGCTGGCCTCTCAGGACCTTCCATGCAGGAATAGTTTCTTGAAAGAGCTCCTCGGGGGGTTTCTGGCGGCAGCCCCTCCCCGGCAGACAGCAGACCGGGCCTCTCAGGGCTGGGAGTTCCCCGCACTCGTAGAGGAAACGCGCCAGCACCTCTGGAGATGGGACAGAAGGACCTGCCCGCGAGCTTCTGAAATAACTTGGACTCAGGATCGTGGCCAATGTCGGCCGTCGGCTTTGCTGCCACCAACACAGGCTCCCAGGACAGGCGCCCTGGGCCATCCCAAACCCAGGCTCTCTCTCTCTCCTTCCATGATTCCCGGGCTCTGGCCTGACCCCAAGTGAGCCCAGAGCTCTGAAAAACCGAATCCCCGCTGGAAAACCAAAAGGCACCCGTGACAAACTCGAAGCACAGCGAGCTGGCCCAGACCCCCAGCCGTCAGGCCTCATTAAGACAAACAAGCAGGTTCTGCAGCTGTGCGTCCATTAGGGTTCCAGCCACTTCCCAACCAGCACTCAGGCCAGTGGGCTGTACGGGCTCTAAAACTCAGGAGGCAAGCCTCCCCCCGGCCCCCCCCTCCTCTGTCACACGTGCCAACCATCCGCGATCAGCCACCCCACGCGTTTGGAGAACTCACTTTAGCTCATGCACCTTTGGTCCATACAGAGAAGGATACAATTAGCAACGTGAGGTTTCAAAGCAATAGATCCACCGTCATCTTCTACAAACGGTGGTCTGACCTCCCCCGGGCGGCCACCCCCAGGCGGGAACAGAGAGCCAAGCAGAGGCTCAAGCCCCGCGCCCAAGGGGGTGCCCGGCTGGCTTCTTGGCCTGCAGCCCGAGGGGGCTTGGTCCAGGCTCCTCACCACTGGAGGGAGAGGAGAGAGAAGAGGTAGAGGCCTTGGCCTCATGGACGCAGGTCTGAATCCCAGCTCGGCCATCATTGTGGGTATGATGCTGTTGGGTCAAGTCCACAGGCTGCTTCTCTGTAACCAGGAACGGGAAGAATAAAAGGGCAGCCTCGAGCACCCAGGTGAGGGACAGCACACACGATGGTTCCGTCTTTCCCTGGGAGAGAACGACTTCTAGAAAGGACCCCAGAGCCACCGCTTCTACCCCGGGGGATGGCGGGCGAGTGGAGCGGAGGCCGCGCTCCTGGTCCTGTGTGGCCTGACGGGCTGCCCGTCTCCGTGCAGCTGGCAGGAAGCTCTGGTCCTCACCCTCCCTCCATCTACACTGGCAGCAATTCGATGCCTGGACCAGAGGCGATGTGGAAAGGAGTCACAGGGCGTGGGGAGAGGATACACAGCACCAAGGGCAGTGCTGGGAGACACGGCCACCCCGACACAAGGGTCAACCAGCAACGTCGGTCCAGAGGCATGGGAGGCCCTGGTGTGAGAGGCAAAGTCGGCGGACCCTCAGGAATTCAGAGCTCAGCAGAGGCAGTACCAAAATAAGAGCCACCGAAACGGTCACAACCCAGACGCTGGCACCAAACTGCCCCGTCCTCTGATCCGCTTGTCCGTCGGCTTCTCTAACCCCCCAACCGCCCGGAAAGGGGGGCACCCGCTCCGCAGGGAGCAGCCTCACAACAGTCCCTGCTGGCTGACCACCCAGGACGAGTGACCATCGGGCTGGCCGACCATCCAGGATGCTGACCATCGGGGCTGGCTGACCATCGGAGCAGCACCTGCGCAAGGACAGCTGCAGGTGTTGAGGCTTCTCAGCACTCTCCCAAGTCAGGCTCTCTTTCCCTGATGCCCAAATGCCCCTCCGCTCACATCTGAGGACTCAGCGCCACAGACGCCAGCCTCACAGGAGCTGCTGTCCGTCTACTCACGTCGCTTCGACTGGCTATCAAGCGGTCACCTCTCTGGTTCTGAAAACCTCACTCTAAAGAAGCTGGTTTATTTCAGGATTTCAAACGTTTCATAGAGTCTTTCCCCTGCTCTTTTGTACCCTAATATATCAGCAAGCATAGAAATAAAGTTACTACAGGCAGCTGGCCTAAATTACTCTTCCAGCCTCTCTGTGAACGCTTTCTGTGGGTTGCAGAATATGCATATTTTCTGCGCTCCACATTTGGCTGATAGATGTTGCTGTGGGCACTGGGTAGTATGGTTAAAAATGTTTCTCTTTCATTTCTGAGTCTTTAATTTTATGTTTGAGCTCAGCATAAAAATAGCTTATAATTGCTTTTTGACAGTAATAAGCCTAAGATTGTGACTCAAAATTTTGAGATATTATGTTCTTTTGTAATTGTATTCAATGAAAACATAGTTCAATATGGAACTTAAAAAGAATTCCAGCTTATGCAGTGCCTCGATTCCACTGACACCATTAAAGTTACAGCAAGAGCTGGCACCTCAAGAGGATGGGTCAGGGTCCACACTTACTCTCTAACGGAGCCCATTTCCACCAAGAGAAAGGCCGTCCCCTTGCAGAAGCTGCAATGGATAAAGGAGAACATTTAGAACCTTCCACCACCCTTCCTGACGCCCAGCCTGCATTGCACCTGCGGCATCACAGAGCCAGCAGCAGCAAGGACTCTAAGTCTTACTTCCTCTAAAGGACAAACTGACCGGAAAGTTCACGTATTGCATAAAAGTGTACAATGTAAATAAAATAAAGTTAGAATGTAAAAGCCAAAAGTATGCAGTGCTTTCCACGCATGAATTAAGACTGATATGGCTCTAAGCAGCAAAGACATTACCCAGAGATGGTGTGAGGTACACAAACCAAACAGAATAGTCTAGGAATATGAGAGCAAAATCTATCATGAAGTCCCATAAACATCAATTCTGCATAGACTTTTCATTTCTTCTTTGGTTGTCAAGTTTCTTCCATAAAACACAGGTGCACAAGTGTCCCCCCTTTACATTTCAGTGAACAGCCGTGGTGGGAGGTGGTGGGGAACGGGATCTAGGAAGCCACCAGAATTTAGAAACTGCCGCTCTCATATTTATTAAATTCACATCATGGCCATTGTTCTCAGGAGCAAGATATAACATGGAATCGTTTTCAGATACATAGACTATCATCTGATAGTTAGGAAAGAGAGGTGGTATTAATAGCTAAAGTCCACGAGAATAAAGCCTTTAACTGAATAATGTTTTTCAAGGCCAGTGTCTCTGCTGTAACGGTTAGGTTCTCTGCACACAGACAGCTCAGAACCTCAGGATCTGTGCCCCCGTTTCAGACCAAACAAGCAGGGCTCTGCCACTTTCATCACAAACTGAACAGAGCAACCAAAATTCTCCTTTCTAAGCTTCAAAAAGCAATGGAGTGATTTTTTCCATGCTCAACATAGGAAACAGTTAATGAGAAACCATTCATTTCCAATAAATTACACATTTTTAAACACTGGGAGTATATGAAATGAGACAATACTGGCAAAGAACAGAACACATGAGGCGGCACCCGGTGGCATCTGTGGTGAGGATGGTGGTGACAATGATACCCATCTCAGGGCTGGTGGAGACCTCAGGACATGGTCAAGCCTGGTGTCTCTGTCTGGGGTCTCCGTTCACAGGCAGATGCCCTGGAATTCGGGCATTTCTGCATTTCTTACATCACTGATGTCAGCAGCAATGCAATTTGAGGTTCCAGCTACTCTCCTTTTTTTTTTTTTTTTTTTTTTTTTGGCCATGCCGCATGGCTTACGGGATCTTAGTTCCCCAACCAGGGATCAAACCTGCAGTGGAAGCACGGAGTCCTAACCAGTGGACCACCAGGGAATTCCCTCTCCTGGTTTCTTCTTTAAAAGTTTGTTTGGTTTTTTTTACTCATTATATTAGGTAACGCTAGTTGCCATTTAAAAACTAACCCATCTTCATAAATATAACTTTCTCTAACGTGCCAAATATCATCAACCTCTTTAGGTATTCAGAGTTTGCCCAGAATTTTTTTCAATAACAAGAAAACACTTTTTTTTACTACAATGAACAATATTGAGTTGTAATAACTGTCTGCCCTGAATAGTTTTGTCTGTCTCACCGGCACGCACGTCCCCCCTCCCAGGGACGCATCACCCGTGCTCTGTCTGGGGTGCAGCTGTTCTGGACTCAAACACACAGCAGAGAAATGAGGCTAATTATGTAACAAGGGAATCACTCAAACTTTTATAAACAGTAATATAGACACAACTTCCATTTCTTTGAAAGTTGAGCAGGAAATGACAATTCTGTTCATACCAGTACCAAATGTTCACTTTTACACGGGGGTTTTACAATGTAGAGGACTGCAAATCTAATGCCATATTCGTGCTGCAAATTACTCTCCTTGGCATCGAAATATCACCGCAATTAAACCTGCAGTAAAGTGTTACACAAAAGCCCTGTTTCCAGCAGAACCCTGAGGCTCCTCGGGACGCCAGGCAGTGAAGGCTGAGCCATCAATTCTATCATTCACTTTTATTACCTGCTCAACAGTCCTCTATAGTTTGTTCTTGACTTTCTGCAGCATGGGTTTGCATTCCCCAGGGCCGGGTCCACTGTAGAGAACCCAGGTATTCCCCGCCCCCAGCCCTTGATTTCCATGATCCGTTAGGTATACACACCTCTTCCAGCACCTACGCACCTGGCCAGATACATTTCATCACTTTCCAACTCTAGGAAGCAGGTGATTTCAGGTCTTAGAACTATGTTCCCAATTCCTTTACCGTTAGATCAGGAAGCCAGTCACCCGGCACCTCCTGAGTGCTCTGTGTTAGGCACAAGAACATAAGAAAGACAGACGCACTCTCCGGTCTCGGGAAACGTACCTTCTAGTGAGGATGAGTGACGTCAACCCAAAGAGCAAGTGTGCTGAGTCCCCTGTGGGCGAAGAGTGGAGGGAAGCGTCAGAGGGCGCGGACGGGTCAGCAAGCACACACACCACGTGGGCAGAGCTGGGACAGGCCGCGGTGTCGGCTCTCGGAAAACTCGCTCGTCTGCTCAGAGGGTCTGGCGCCCTGTGAGATCCGGCTGAGAAAGGACCCTTGCAGCAAATACTGGGTCCTGCCTGCTTTGTTCCACCCCGGTGCCCAATCCAGGACCCTGACGGGCATCCTGGCTTCCGGCCTTCCTCTGGGTTCCACCTCCAATCAGCCTCACCCCCTCCGTTCTCTCCCAGGATAGCCTCCACCTGCACGCTCTCCCCGACTGAGCGCCGTCGCCTGGACAGCTGCCTCGGTCTGAAGCTGCCCTTTCCCCACCATTCTTGCCCTCTGATCTACCTTCCAGCCACATGGGCTATTCTAGAACACGAATATCCCGTCACCCTCCCCGCTCAAAACCTTTCCGAGGCTCAAGATGACTCCAAATGACTCCAAGGCACACCTGCTTCTCCGGCTCCTGACTCACCTGGCAAGTGTGTCTCACGCCCACATAAAGCGACTCTCGCCCAGGGTCTCCCTGGTCCCCGTGCCTGTTGCCCCACTGCTCTGCTATTAGAGGTGGGCACATCCAGGTGTGGTGGTCAGAGAGCAGCTCCAAACTCAGACTGCCTGTGTTCACAGGCTCCAGCCTGGCTAGTGAGTGACCGTGGACAGGCACACGGCCTCGAGTGCCAGGGTGCATCCATCCTGGACCAACTGGGCAACAATCGATGTGTATGACCATCACTGATGCATAAGATAATGTCCGTGTGCGGCTGTCAAACCCAACCACCCCTGAGGGAGGGAGCAGGTAGAGCTACGGCTCCCACAGGAGGGTAAGCACGGTGGGCATCTGGCATAGGGCACCTGGGGCCTAACGCACCCAAGAAACTGGGCCACTTCAAACCCAAATGCCCCATTATCCCAGGACCTGTAGCCTACCAAGCCCCACGACCTGAACCCCAGCCCTGCTGCCCTTCCCCTCACACCTGCCTGAGCCCCAGCAGGGCGGACATGGCCCCTGGGGAGGGGCAGCCGTGGAGGAGCCGACCATGGGCACCGCTGGGCTGTGAGGGCTTCTGTGCGTGCGTGTGAGGGTGTGTCCTTTCTCTTCTTCTTTTTCTTCTTAATTTCTTTTTTGTTTTTGAGAGAGAGAGAGCAATAAAGAGAAACTTCTCCAAAATGGCAGTAACTTGTTGCCCTCCTGTATCTATCAGATGCTGAATTCCCACGATAGCTTATGAGATTTAAATACAGGTCCAAACACTAGGTCTGCATCTGTGCCAGAGGGAAGTTCAAGGCCAGAGGGTAACCAGAGCTCGAGAATCCTATACTTGGTTCCTAAACTTGCAAATATATAATATGGTATAAGAAGGAATGAACAAAGAGATAAGAAATCTTCTGAGGTTCTCAGCAGCAAATTCAAACTCAAACCAGAAGCCACAAACTCAGCCCCAGGACTGAGCTGGAAGGAAACGCACAGAAGGACCCTTCGAGAGCCTTCCCAGATGCCCCAACGTCATTCCCAACGGCTCAGTAAGAATCAGCTGTGGCCTGCGAAAGGGACTAAGAGTCATGAGGGATCTTGGCTCCAGTAGCCCAGTGGGGGACCCCAGAGTGTCCTGTCCACTGAAATACCATTTCACATCACGCTCTGCACTTACAAACAGGGGGGTAAAAATTTAAAGGATCCTTTTAAATTCTCGAGACTCTACAATTTAAACCCTGGGAAAAATAAAGGGACATGAGAAGGGCTCCTAAGGGTGAGGATGACACAGCAAACTCAGAACAAACCCCTTCACTGACCCACGTCCCAAGCTGGGGGCAGGCTCACCCATGTCACTGTGAGCTGTGTGTTCTGGAAAGAAAGGGCAAGCATGGGGATGAACAGCACACGCCGTGAAATTTCAGGATGACGCACATGAGTGAGACATAAAACAGATTCGGAAGGTTTAGCCAGAAGTCGGGAAAGCATAGTGCGAACCAATACACTGGGCAGAAACGATTTAAAGTATAAAAACGGGGGCTTCCCTGGTGGCGCAGTGGTTAAGAATCCACCTGCCAATGCAGAGGACACGGGTTCGAGCCCTGGTCCGGGAAGATCCCATATGCCGCGGAGCAACTAAGCCCGTGCGCCACAACTACTGAGCCTGTGCTCCAGAGCCCGCGAGCCACAACTACTGAAGCCTGTGCGCCTAGAGCCCGTGCTCCGCAACAAGAGAAGCCACCGTGATGAGAAGCCTGCGCACCGCAACGAAGAGTAGCCCCCGCTCGCCGCAACTAGAGAAAGCCCGCGCGCAGCAACAAAGACCCAACTCAGCCAAAAATGAATAAATAAATTTTAAAAATAAAAAAAAATATAAAAACGGAACGAATACAGCTAAGAAAACGGGGCGAATGCTGCTAAGGGAACACGGGCGTTGGGAGGCCGTGCAGCCCAGACGTCGCTCGGCGTCAGCCGCCGTGAGGAGGGGAGGGATGTCCTGTCTGTTGCAACCTGTCTCACCGACATCTGGATGTCATCGTTCAGTTTGGGAACAAATCAAAGGAAGGAAAACTAAACTTCAGCAGGTTTGACATATTGATGTCAATTTGGTTTAAAAAAAGCTTGAGAGAGAAACAGGAATGGCTTAGTAAGTAACAACTAGAAAAGTTGTATTATCACAGTATCAATGAATCTCTAAAGCAAAAACCCCAACCAAATAAAAAGGCTCAGAGGCTGTCACCAGAAGTTTAATAGTATGGCTAGGATGAAATGGAACCCCAAAGTCGGCACCAAATATCAGAAACTTTTCCTTGAGAAAGACTAGAAGTCTGTTTAATTGTCTTCGGCGGGAAAAGAAAGAAGCCTCATCATCTGCAGGAGTTTTCAAAGTGGGCCAAATAAAACCCTAAAAATAGGCTCTGGAAGAATCCAGCACGTGAGCCTGAGGGACGGAGCCAATGACCTACAGTCCTTTCCCACTGTTACTGGCTCTGCTCCGGCAGCTTCAGGGTACCCCACGCTTATGTACCAAGGGTGGAAAATTGCGCTTAAGGATACAACGTAGTGGATCTGGGAGGGTATCCTATTTAAAGGAGAGATTTTTTTTCCCATCTCTTCGTTTTTTGTACCTGATGTGTGCTTTCAAGGTGCTTCTATCTGAGATGGTAATAAAATATTTGATGAGTATATCTGTAGTTGGTCTACAATTAGACATCCAGATAACATGGAATTCCAAAACAAATACAAATTCTAATCATTTTTTTAATTTAAATTTCCCTTAATTCCTGCGACAATTTTGAATCTTCTCCACAGACTACTGGGTTTTATGATATGACACTGAGTTTAAAAGATAGTTTCCATACTAAACAGTACAAGAAATATATTTTGGTAACATGCACAAACATTTCGTAGTCTCAACATCACTCAGCTGCATGTGATAAAGCTGAAATTGTATTGATGTCTCAGATATAATGTAACACACATATGAAAACAGATCTAGTACATAATAAATCCGGTTTTGAAAGTTTTGTTTTTTTTTTTTAATCATTGTTAGACTGCTTTCCAGGAATTTGAATCTTTTCCACCTCAGCAGAAGTTACTCGTCAGGAAATCCAGCTGAAGCTACAACCCCCTGGATGGACAGGCTTCTGAGGCGGTGATGTTTCACACCAGCTCTTTGCGTGCCCACATCCTTACACTGGATTTTAAATCGGTTTAAAAACATATGAGTAGATAACTATGCAGTTGGATTTAGTTGGGGGTCATATTAAAAATTTGCATGTACTGAAACAAAAAGATGTCTTTGGTTAAAAAAAATTTTAAGGAAACAAACAAATAGTATTATATGTCATAACCCTATTTTTTTAAAGTGTGAATGTTGAATGCATAGGGTAAAAAGTCCAAAAAGAAACACATCAAAATGTTAGCAGTGTTATCTTTAGATTGCAGTATTTATCTGTGTATCTTTATAGCTTTACAACTAGGCAGTCTGAAACCTTTAGGTTCACATGCGAGGCCCTGGATAAAGCCCTCCTTTGCAGCGTCTCACCTACCCTTGTCCCCCTGGAATCCTCCACGGAGCTCTTTCCCTCTTAGAAGCACCTATCAGCCATTCACCTTCCTGCAGAACATCCCAGAACTCATGGGAGAATCTAGAGGGCAGCAAAAATAGCAGCTCTGTGCTTGCCCCTTTAAAAAAACCCCATCGTTTCTATGGCTCTGCTCACCAGAGACCACAGGAGAAGGCGGGTGGTGTCATCAGGGCCCCAGGCACAGGCGTGGCAGCTGCATCCGAGGTCAGACAACAGCTGGAAGGACGGCCCGGGCGTCCAGCTGGCTCCCACGGGCCCCAGCCGTGTCAGCGCCACCTCGCGTTCTCACTCCTTCTTTTAACCCTCCACGCCCGCCCCGCGGAGCTTCATGACGTGCAGGTGCTTGACGGATCGAGTGAGCCTACTGAAGCACCCCTCACGTCGGAGAACCCGTGGAGCATCTGGACGGGAGGGCCACCAGCACCCACGACGGGCTGCCGGCCACCCCTCGCTCCACCCAGACACACAACGGGGGCGCAGGGGGCAATGAGACGCAGTAGGTAGTGCAAATCTGTGATGACGCCAGGCGACAGGAAGCCCCGCGAGGATGGTGGCTTGGAGCAGGACAGGGCGGGACCCGCAACCCTGGAGCAGCCTGGAGGCGGCCTCCACCCAGCCCTTCCTTCCCCGACACCAGCCCGGACCCTTGGTGACCGGGACGCTGGGCTGCGGTGGGCACGGCTCGGGGCGGGGGCAGGAGCACCCCTCCCCAAGGACCCCCTCCTGCCACGTGCACTGGGCAGTCACATCAGAGAGTGACTGTCCCTGGGTAGGAGCGTGTGGGCAGAGGGTCTAGGAAGGCCTGGTGCCGCCCCACCCTGGGATCCCCTCACCTCAAGTCACCGGGAGGAGGTCTGCCTTGTTTCCCACCCAGAGCGCGTCCACTCCCAAGCGACCAGAAGGTGAGTTCACAAGACGTCGGAGGTGCTCCAGGAATAAGGAAGACAGACAGTAAATAACAAAAAGGAGAAATACATGAGAAGTAGAAGGAATGAAACCGGCAAGAAGAACTTAGAAGAAGCACAATCGTTCCCTTCAAAGAACCAAGGGAGATGTTAGGAGGATGAGAAAGAGTAAAGATCAAGATTGTGACCCCAGAGAGGGCAGGCGTCACATCCCTGTTAAAGTAAAGAGCTCACTGAAGGGGCGGAAGAGCCAGTGGGGACCAAGGGGCGTCCCCAGGGGACCCGGCCATGCACCTCCCAGGAGAGGCATCCGAGGGGCCCAGCCTCGGGGGGCGGAGGGGAGAGAGAATGACCAAGACAGCCCAGAGTCGGGATACAAGGCCTCAAACTAAAAGGGTGTGTGAAGCACAAATGGGAAAGATGAGGGGAAATCTGCCCTTACCTCCACAGTGAACCAGGACCGTTTGCGGAGAGACCCCAGGACCACAAGCAGGGAGGCCAAGCCCCCTTCCCACCCCAATCCCACAGCCGGTGACCTTCTGTCTGACGACCCTGCAGGCAGGCAGGACTGGCCTCGGGACCAAGAGACCCTGTGTTGGAAAGTGCTTGGAGTTTTGGAGATGAAATGAGAGGTAAATGCAAAACAAAGTGTTTACTAAATCAGAGCCATTTCGGAAAAACGTTCACTGCTGGTATATCAGCCTGTATTTCATCATCTACCCAGAGTATGTGTTTCCAGTAGAAACAAAATTCTACTTTAACATTACCTTTGAAATTAAAGTTTCCAGAGTCTTACCATGAAATTTATGTCAAATTAATTTCTGGGACTCAATGAAGCTTAAAATGAATTCATAATGAGGTGCTTTTAAGAGGTGTATACAGGGGTTTGGAAGGGCTGATCAAAGAGGTCCCCTTCCTGCCATTAACTCTAATTTCATGATTATGACACATTTTATCCAGCACACAACACATAATCTAAGAAATGATATGCTTTTACAATTCCTGTATATGCAGAATGTGTGACCAAATGGAAGTTGAATATTGTTACATTATTATTATCATTATTAGTTAATTGAGTATCGACAACGTGCACACTTATATGAGATACAATGAAGAGATAGTTCCTGTGCTGGAGATTTATATTTTAATTTAGACATACTTATAATTCCAATATAACACGTACAACCTGAGAAAATGATTGTCTCAAAAGTGCAAGATTTCCTGAAATATGTGCTTACAATCGTCACGCTTCCAACTAGATGTCGACAGAGAGTTATATTTAAGAAATTCTGCTTTCAAATAAAATAAGGTATTTTCTAATATTCACATGTAAATATTAAAAACTTTAAAAGCATATCTTAAATAAATTCAGCTTCTTCAGAAAATGAAATGTGGAGTGCTATAAAGATAGTGGAAAATGTGCACAATTTCTGAATCCACTTCTCATGCATTGGATACTTTGATTTCATGATTACTGCATTTAAGCTGAGAAGCTAAAAATGGAATACATTGTTTAATTTAGTTCAGACACAGTATCCTAATGATATATACAAGATTTATATCACTGTGTATTCCACCTTCCTAAACAACACACATTCAAGCAGAAACAGACAAACGATAGCATTTGTGGCCTGAGCATCCTTACATAGACCATTTCATTCCATCACCATCTGGAGAAAATACCCAGTGACGACAGTTCCCAACTACTCCAGGACACAGACGGCAGGAATCACCCGGCTCTAAGCTGCTCCCTGAAACAAACCCTCCCCAACCGGAACTGACTGGGCAACCCCTCGGGTTGTCAGGTGGCACCCCTGCCTTCGGCCCCCAGAAACAGGGTGTAGGAAACAAGGAGACCGTGCGTCGCTCTTTCAAAGACTTGTGGGTAAGAACCACATATTCCACAAGAAGCACAACGTCCTCTCTGCCAGGAATGACGTACTTTTCCTTCCAACATCGGGACTGTGCTTTCACAGAACGATTGCTATTTTGTCAATCATATAACAGTGGGATGTTATTCACATTCATATATTTATACATACAGATCCAATATTGCTCATATAAATAAGAGAATTAGATAATCATCTAATCATACAGAAAATTCACAATATAGACGTGAGTCTTGAAACTGACCACCTATCACCTGTGTTGAGCACCGGGAAGTCACAGCCAGCTGCCCAGGGCCCTGGACGCGTGGGGACTCCCTGGCCTCCCTGTAGGGATGCCCCTCCCCACCTCCCCACACCCTCCAGCCCTGCCTTCTCTTCCCCTT
Source organism: Eschrichtius robustus (assembly GCF_028021215.1). NCBI lineage: Eukaryota > Metazoa > Chordata > Mammalia > Artiodactyla > Eschrichtiidae > Eschrichtius > Eschrichtius robustus. Next base: position 99,162,714 of record NC_090837.1, read on the forward strand.
GGACTGACATTGTCTCTTTCTCTAATGTTTTGTACTTTTAGCGAAAACCTGGAACAAGTCATGATATAAATACGTGTAAAATTAGCTAAATAAAACCTTAAACACTCGTTTCATCTCTACCATGAACATAAAACCTGCTGAATTTTTTGATTAACTAGAGAAGTCATATCTTCATTTCCATCCTTCAAAATTTGCAAAATCTAAATTAATAAATATTTTATTAAATGTCAATAAAACATTATATCAACTCACTTTATTAACTGTTCAACTGGGTATTCATAAAACTTTCATTGCTTCTGAGAACAATTTATACATTGGTTGGATATTCTCACCTCCCAGAATTCCTGAATATGCACCAGCATTGCCAAGAAACCGGGCCAATTATCATTTAACCAGGTACCACATTTTGAAAAATGATTGGCCCTTACATATTTACAAATTAAAACATCATTGTTTCTGGGCACCAGAACATGACACTGGAAAAAAAAAAAGCCATGGCTCACTGAGATATAACACCCGTGAAATCGGCAAATCAGGGCATAAAATATTTACATGGCTACCAGTTGCCATGAAATAACTATCTGGACAGTTCCTCCTGACTCTCCCCTGCTGCCCCAGGTCATCCTGGTACTAACCCAGGACTCCTGTTCTGCCCCAGGCCCTCCTGTTCTGCCCCTGGTCTGCATGATATGGAACTGAGGCTTGGAATTGGTGGCAAAGGAAAGCCTCATTTTGAACAGTTCTTTTCTGCTGCAACAAGACATATTTGCCCCCAACATTCTTAAAACAAAAGCCAGTAAAAATATGCTTCCAAAAAAATCCTGCAACCATAATAGATAACAACAAAAATTGGCTGGAAAAATGTTTTGTGATACATCCAAATCTTCAGAGTTTGGGGTTTTTTTTTTTCATCCAGCAATGGAAACTGCTTACACTACTCTTCATCTCTAGAAGCATTAATCCTCTCTACCCGCTCCATGTGAAGAGAAGAGAAGTGAAGAGCTGTGAAGGGGACATTTCCAGGTACAAAGCAAGACTGCAGACACTGACTGTGAGCCAGGCTGGGACCTGGGACCAGGGACCCTCTGCTGAAGTGCTTGTACCTGGACAAACATGAGGGACTAAAAATAACTGCATGAACAATAAGACACAAAAAGGCCAAAACCCAACTGCCACTTCCGAGGTGCTGGGGGCAAAAGCAGGATCCCGCACACGATCCCTGCACACGGCACCACCAGGGGGTGGGCAGACCGCCTAAGCCAGCCCTCCAGCCCCACCCTCACGCCATTTAAGGGACCAGCCCGCCCCACCTCGGGGAGCAGCAAGGGCACCTGCTACGTGGTCTCGCTGCCCCCTGCTGCAGCAGGAGCCCCAGTAAAGCCCTGCCTGAATTCCTCATCTGGCCTCTTATCAATTTCTATTGATGAAAGAGTCCAAGGACCCAGGTGGGTAACAAGAGCCCCCTCCTGCCACCCCACACCTCTGCCCTCGTGGGAATATAGCAGGTCAGCCCTGTACACACCACAGAGAAGTGGTCGGCCAGCAGTTCACACCAAGAACTGCTCCCAGGGACACGCTGATTCCCTAATTTAGTGCGTGGTTTCCCATGAAGGCTCCTGTGGTCTCAATGCTGTGTCCCCCCCCCAGAACTCAGATGCTGAAGTCCTAACCCCCAGAGGTGCCGCTGATGGGAGGGGGGGCCTTGGGGAGGATGGAGTCTCACACTGGGATCAGTGTTCTTACCAAAGACACCCAGAGAGACCCTCACTCACCCCTTCCTCATGTGAGGGAAGGACGGGGAGCCTGAGCCCCGGAAGAGGGTCCTCACGGACTGGGCGGGCGTCCTTGTCTCAGACTCCGGCCTCCAGAGCTGGGAGCAGGACACGTCTGTCCCCCATAAGCCCCCATATGCGCTGTTGCATCACCGCAGCCTGAACTGACTGAGACTGACGGTGGCCAAAGCTCTTCCATCCCAGATCCCAAACTTGTGTTCTCATTTCATGTTAAAATTTGAAAACCTGCGGGACAGTTGGCCCTAAATCTGCTGTTGACATCTCAGCAAAGTGTCCACACCACCTTCCAACGGGGAGCCCAAGAGGACAACCCACCCCCAAAGAACAAACGCGGAACGGGGAGGGGTTTGATAACAGAAGATGAGGAGGAGCACGTGGGGCCCGGGAGGCAGCCCCCCAGGGACTCTGCGGCCCCCATGTGGCCCGCCCATGGCCCTTTCCCTCCTGCCGCCAGGCAGCCCCAGGCTCGGGGTCACAGTTGTCAGGTGCCTCAGGGAGTGACTTCGGCTTTTCCCAGAGCCAGGAGCTCTGAGCCCGGCCCAGGGTGAGGGCTGTACGGCACAGCCCTCCTGCCGGCAGCCTGGGCCACCCCGCGGCACCTCTCCCGGCTCTGCTCCTGGCCAGTGGGCGGGCACAGAGGGTTCTGGAACCTACGGCCCAGCGCAGGAGCCTCTCACAGGCCCCCCTTCGGCAAGCAGACCTCACAGCCCCACCTGTCTCCTCTCCCTGTCACAGGTGTCCCCCCCCAACGAAGCTTTTGGTGTCTTTTTCCCAGGTGACCCGGAGGACACAGATGGGGGAAACCCCTCTCCACGTTCACTGACCTCCACGGAGATTCCAAAGGACCCTCGGTTTGTGGGGCAGACAGTGAGGAAACGCAGTGGCACCAGCAGGGCCCACGTCCGCGTCCGAGCTGGAAATCACGGCCCCTTCCCGTCACTGGTTCACACCCACTCGATAACCTGGAACTGAACTCCTGACGCTCATTGGTACTGGAAGTTGCGGTGACTGCTACCCTGGCTGCAGGTCTTGCTATACGATTACTGACTAAAAGCACATACAGTACTTTTATGGATATACTGTATATATCACCTTGATTCTCACATCCTAATAACTTGTATGTCAGTATAATTTGCTTCCTTTGAACTCGTACGTATTTTATTTTGCGCATTTTAAAGCATTCTTCTGACGGGACCCACGGCTTCACCAGAGGCACAGGTGGTGGTTTCGGACTCTGCCCTGAAGCCGCCACGTTCACCTCCCCGCCGCCCAAAGGATGGTGAGGGGGAAGAGATGCTCAGGACGCCTGCACAGGACAACGTCTGCAGGAAGGCGAGTGAGGTTACGCTCCCGATTCCTCTCGAGTCGGCCCCAAGTGCGAAGGCAGAACAGAGCTCCCGCCAAGGCCCGTTCTCTGAGCTGGACCGGGGCTGCGGGAGCCCTCCAGGTGCTGCGCCACCTCGCCTGCCGTCCCGCTGGCCCCCGGGCCTCCACCAGGTGCAGCCCCGCACTTGCGGAACCCCTCGAGCGCCCTCCCGTCCGCCCTCGGGGCCTCTCTGGGGCAACCAAACCGCCACGCCCCCGAAGGGCATCCCTGTTCAACCCCAGGACCTGCTTTCCTGCTTCAGGGTGCCCACACTGGCCCCCGGAAGCAGCAGCGCCCCCAGTTGCACCTGGCTCCCCCTCCTGAGGGCTTGCACAGCCTCACCATCATCTGCTGCCTTTGCCCAGCGGCTCTCAGCACGTCCTGGGCTCCGGCCGGAGCCACCCACAGAGGCGGCAGCTTCCAAGCCGTTCCCAGCAGGCCCCCGTGCTCTCCGGGCTGCAGCAGGCGTGCCAAGGGCACCGCCCCCCCACCTCCTCCCGGCCCACCCTGTCTTCCTTTGCCCGGGCTCGCTCGCCTGCCTCTGCCCCGCACCTGCTGTGCGAAGCACCGGCGGCCCCAGGCAAGCAGCTACATCCATGTGGTGCCCACGCACCCCCGAAAGCCCATCTGCGCGTTCTTCCTGAGTGTCGACAGCACACAGCAGAGCGCGGCCCGCCGTAGGCTCGATCCCGCGGTTCGAAAATCAGCGCCCGTCCTCGTTCATGGAGATCTCCAAGCGAGCCTGCCAACTTGGTCATTTCTGCAGAGCTGCTGCACAGACCCAACCCCTCCAGTTAAGAGCAAAGGCGCAGAACCGCGTCAGGTAGCACCAGCCCCTCCCCAGCCTCCACGCCCACGACTGAGGGCGGGCTGTTATGGATCCGATGCCCCGTTCCGATGGTCTGTGTGGAAACTAGGTGAGGCCTTGCAGAAGGAGGCCGGTAGTTATCCCGTCACACGGCAGCGTCGGGGTTTCCACACGTGCTGGAGCCAAAAGGCATCAGCTGAGATAGAGGGTGCATCCTCCAGTCACCACGGAGGCCTCTCGAACCTCCCCTCCTGTGTCTCTACCACTGGCCCGTCAGGACCGCGGACTTGACCCCGTGGCTCAGGCAGGGCCCCTGACACCTGTCCGTCTGTGTGGCGTCCACACAGCAGCAGGAATCGGCTGTGACCACACGGAGCTCATCGCCGGGCTACCGGCCTCCCGCTCGAGGTGCACGCGGGCCTGAACTTCACCATGGGCGTGCGAGCCCCAGCGGCAGGGCTTTTCCAGATGAATTCGAACGTGGGCCCCGGTCCCAACTCTGACCTCCGTTGCCCGGTTTCATCCCCAGCCTAGCAGACGTGTTGCAAGGCTGGGAGAGAGGCCTGCAGGGTCCAATGCACGTGGGCACCCGGCAGGACACAGCTCCGTACAGCACTTGCCCCAGAGCCCGGGGCCCCTGAGCCCCTTCTCTCCAACCTGACGTGTGACTCTGCTCTCCTCTGTCTTCCCTGAACCTGAGAGCTACGAACACAGACTCCTTGCTCTTACGCGGTGAGGAAGTGGGGCACGCGGAAAGGGAACCGGGAGTCCAGGCACACCTGCACGGAGGGCTAGCGTTCATGCTGCCCTGACCCGCACCCCGACCCAGTGTCCAAGACACCCCCAGTCCTCGGCACCTGCACCCGAGCAGGGGCCAGGTGTGTGGGGGGGTGCAGCCTCGTGGGACTGAGCCCTTAACCTGCGGCTCTGACTCTGATTCCGGGTAGATGGTGTCAGAACCAAGTTAAAATATAAACTGTAAAATGGGTGTTTCATCGGATCCCTGACAAGTAACTGACATTTTCTCTAACAAAATAATGTTTCAGGCTTGCATTGCAGGTGATGAGACGGAAACTGAACTATAAATGAACTGCTTATATTTCTTTTATCTCAGAGCAATTATGCCTCAAGTGCATCAAGCCAACCACCTAAACGAATCCCAGGGAACCTCGACGTAGTCCTGAAGTCAGATACCTCCCATCCCCCCCAGAATGGTGGAAGTTAAAGGAGAATAGGGGGTACATTTTAGTTCTCCACCCTTCCCTCCAAACCCTCCCCCAGTTAGATTTCCCATCAATGGAGAGAATTACAAATGCATTCACCTGGTCAGACACCTATTAGGTAATCTCTAAACTGAGATACACCTGGTTCTATTGGCATCTAATCCTCAATCCAGAGACGAGAGAGCTATGCTTTCCAAAACCGCTCCGATGACGCCATACAGCCCGACCTATTAGGTAATCTCTAAACTGAGATACACCTGGTTCTATTGGCAACTAATCCTCAATCCAGAGACGAGAGAGCTATGCTTTCCAAAACTGCTCTGATGACGCCATACAGCCCGAACGGCGCTGGCTCGGGAAAACCTGACACCCTTCTGAGGGGCGATTCTGACGCCCATTACGAAAATTAGTTTTCAGTCTGCCACGTTATTAAGTCGCTGTTCCCCGTCTGCCTCGGGAGGAGGAGGCCCATAGGAGCCAAATCAAAGTTAGGCCAAGGGATTCTCAAGTTAATTTAGTTTAATTATGAGAGTTGAAAACTACTACAGATTCTGCCCTGTCAATAGACGACTGGTTAATGAATGCTTCTGGTTAAATTGTATCTCTTTCACCAGTCCCTTTCTTTATTGCAAACTTCTCCAAAAAACTGCTGAGTCAGAACCCGCGTACGCACCTGAATCATGAACGCTGCTCACACGCGCTCACGGGGAAGCAACTGCGGGGCACTGGTTAGGGTGGGGGGGGGGGGTGGAGGATTTTTTTACACAAGAAAATTTAGATTTCACCCCTTCCCTGTTCATGAATTTGGACCACTCTCCCCACATCAAATACCGGAGACGCGTGGAGGCCCAGACTCTGCCGCCCGCCCCCGAATTTCTCCTTCCCCAGGAGCAGCTCAGGTGCCGTCAGACTCACCTGAGTTAGAATGTTCCTGTTCCTTCCGCGTCGCAGGCCTGGAGTCCTCGGAGTTCACCTCCTCCACGTCGGAGAATCCCGGCTACATTCCTGCTGAGTCACATCCGGCAGAGGCCACGCCCCCCGAGGCCACGCCCCCCCGAGGCCACGCCCAGCTTGTCTTTGCGGACCACGTACGCATGCTCCGGGCATCCTCATCTTCAAATAATAAAACCCACAAACGTCAAAGCTTCGCCCCGGGGCCCGTCCTCCTCACCCCGCTTCACCGTCCGCCCTCGGGGCAACCCTGCAGCTTACGCCCCAACTCACACACCAATTTCTCCACCAGGTTCTCTGGATTCCGCCTCCAAGAAACCCTGCAATATCCTCATGTCCCTGGCCTCCCTGAGCCCCTGTTCTGTGGACCCTGCCATCTGTCCATCGTCCTTGGGCTCCATGGGCTCCGTCGGGGTTCCCCTCCCAGGGCTGACGCTCCCGCGAAGACCCTTGCTGACTTCTCTTCCCTCGTCCGAACGCGGGGACCCCTGCCTCAAGCCTCAGCCCCGCCGCCCTCTGGCTTTTCCCTCCTCCGGGGACTCCTTCACTCCGAGGCTTCAGCCACTGCCCACTGATTGACGATTTTCTGATCTGCTTCCGCTGTCTCAAACGCCGGCCACCCCGATGCCATGCAGACACATGAATCTTAACACGTCCCTAACAGACATGTCACCCCCTTTCCTATAAATCTCTCCTTGCAAAGCGGTACTCGAGCTAAAAGTCTGGAGTCACTCGTGCGAATTCCCTGTCCCTGACCCGCTCCCCAAATCATGCAATGACGACGTCATGTCAGTTCTCACCCTTTAATTCTCTTTCATTTCTGCCCTTCTCTCCATCACGCGGCCTCTATCATCTCTCAGGTACATTAGCAGGCAGCCTCCTAAGGAAATTCTATGCACTATTCTTGTCCCAATCTAATCTCTGACAAAAGATCAAACACCGTCCGACCACATCTCTCCTTCTGAGATCCCTCCAGGTCGTCAGGGCAAGCTGATTCGCGGGCCTGCGGCTCCCAGCCTTGAACCAGGTCCCATCGAAGGAACCCTGCAGCCTTTGGGCCATTGCCCCCGGGTTCCTCAGCTTGGAATCCCCTTTCTGATTTCACCCTCCCCACTTTGTCTGCATGCCTTTCAGTGGTCCTTAAACCTCAGCTGGGGTCGCACGCCTTCCAGGAAGCAGGTTCTGCCTCTGCCCTCCGGCTGAGTTGGGGACCCTGGCCAGGAGTTGGGGACTCCAGTCCATCACCGGCATTGCACTCGGTGTGTGGAACACTGCTCTAGATTTACCTGCCTCCTTCACCAGACTCTGAACTTTGAACCCTGGATTCTTTGTGTTTCTAGCCCAAGGCTTCACGCGTGGCGCACGACAGTTGTTCAGTGAATGTCTCTTGCATGGATGTGGGCTGGTGGGAAGGGGGTGTAGAGGTTACTACAGCCACTTGTTTTGACTGGCAGAGACTCACAGGACCCCCTATTCTATACGTTTCTCACTTAGAGTTGACTCATCTTTAACCAGGAGATGCCTGTGCACCAGAGACAATGGGCCGAATTCGGTGCTTAGCTGATGGCTTTGTTTTGATTAAAAGCAAGCAGTTAGACAGAGACCCCACAAAGGGGGTCTCTCACAAAGGGCTGCGCTGAACACAAAACCTGCCCGAGTGAGCTTAACCGGGAGCTTTGATGCTAAAACAATGAGAGTAAATCTGCAGCTTTCAAAGGGTTGCAGGATGGTCTTAAGTAATCAACTTCCAGGTCCTCAACTTGCAGTCTTACTCTTTCCTAAAATCGATCTGCTTGAGAACGAGCCTGTGTCGTGAGTTCCCGTCCCCACTTTCCTTCCGTAGCAAAGGCTTGTCACTCACTCCTCCAAGTGGACTGTGGCACATGCCCGGGTGTAAAAGCATCTCTGGCCAACAAAGGAACAATTGCAATATCGTTGTCAACTCTGAAAAACGTGAGTGACGCCAATGACTACATAACAAACCCTTTTGCAAGTCTGATGGTTTCCAAATCTTTGCCTTCAACAAAGTTGAAGGAGGCCCTTAACTGAGTCTGGAGGTGATAGATCACTGAAAACATTTTTTGATCGATCACCATGTGACTATTGGCATGCAGCTCAGAAAGAGTTGGAAATATTGCATGTCACTGCTACAACAAAGTTTCTTCCATTTCTATGGTGAATTCACATTAACAAGTTTCTCAGAAAATATATCTATAAAATCAGAAAACAGGAATAGATTTGAGGAGGAACGCTATCCCATTCTAGCAATGAGAAATATTCATCTACAAATATATAGCTAAATAGAAAAGCAAGCTATCCACATCGCATCTATAAATACACTTCTGACTACTGTGTTTAATAATTATTAACATTTATTTTAAATGATTAATACTTATTAAATTTTATAATTTATTTTGTTTTGATAGACCATGTCCTTACAATAATTATACTAATAAATCCAGAAGAAATCAGAGCTTTATGAACACAAAATTTTTCCAATTATTTTAATTTTAAGCCTATGGATTTGTTTTTTGCAGAGAATCATGATAAGATAAAGGACCAAAAAAATTGAAACATAATATTATATAACATTAGGATAAATTCCTATTGGGAAGAGAAACAGAAATATAAATTTAAGGGAAAAAATAATATTTAACTTCTGGCTGTTAAAGAAGAGTCTGTTCCTTGTCTTTTTATTCTTTTATTTATTTTTTTAATAAATTTATTTATTTTATTTATTTATTTTTGGCTGCTTTGGATCTTTGTTGCTTTCTCTTGTTGCGGTGAGCAGGGGCCTTCTCACTGCGGTGGCTTCTCTTGTTGCGGAGCACAGGCTCTAGGTGTGCGGGCTTCAGTAGTTGTGGCACGTGGGCTCAGTAGTTGTGGCTCGCGGGCTCTAGAGCACAGGCTCAGTAGTTGTGGCACACGGGCTCAGTTGCTCCGCGGCACGTGGGGTCTTCCCAGACCAGGGCTCGAACCCGTGTCCCGTGCATTGGCAGGCGGATTCTTAACCACTGTGCCACCAGGGAAGCCCTGTTCCTTGTCTTTTTAGATTGATAGTAACATGTACGAAATTGCTATAGTACTTAGACTGCATGTGATTAATTTTAAGGGCATTATAGAAGTTTAATTTTTAAAGACCAGTAGATATCAATATAGTGGAAATTACATCTTTGTAATTGTTTAAACTTCTGATGAAAAAGCGCAGATGTCAGCTTAAAGGTGCAAAGGGGTACATCGTTTTATGATGCTCTTTAGGGACACCCAAGAGAAAAAGCTTGAGGGTTGGTTATTCTGTGCCTTCAGCAAACTGTGTCACCTTTGTGTCCCAGGGGTCCCTCTGGGTGCTGGGGAGACACTCCCACCCTGCAGGATGGCAGCTTAGAGAAGTGAACAATTAACATGGGAACAGTGGGAGATCAAGGGTCTATCTGGGGGCCTGAGGGTCTTGCAGGGAAGGCTCCATCCAAAAGAGATCTCGAGTCCTGGGTTGTGAAGTGAGTCCAGGAAGGTCTCCACGCAGGGAGGATGTTGAACAAAATGCCAGAGACGGGAGGCCTGGGGTGTATCAGCCCCAGGGCCACAGGTGGAACGGAGGCAGAGGCAGTGTGCAGAGCTGGGTTGGAGAGGCCGGGCCGTGGGCACCAGGCGAGGGGCACCCCCGGGGTCTTCACGGAGCAGAGCATCGGGATCAGGTTTGGACTCCAGGAGCGCCTCTCTGGCCGTGGTGGGAAGCCGGGTGGCGGGGAGCCCAGCTGGGAAACGCCACGGTGTCCAGGGGAGACGGGAACGTGGACCAGGGAAGCAGAAGGGAGTGCAGCCCCAGCCCTTCCCGAGGAGCCGGGAAAGGGCGAGAGTCAGAAGGAACGGGGCTTGGGGGGCGAGGGAGGTGATGGGACAACACGGAGGAGCCGGGGGTGGGAGAGGGGATGGAACAGCCGAGTGTGTCCCGGGCCCAGTGGTGAAACAGCCCTGGTTTACCGCGTACGGCCCAGCACACCTGGATTAACTCTTCTAATCCTCACCGCAGTCCCACAGGGGAGGAAGGGCTCTTTGTTAACTGCCTTTGACGGATGAGAATCGAGGCACAAAGAAGAGGAGGAAGCGTCCAGGATGGTGCGACAGCTGCTCAGAGAGGCTGCGTGTGGCCAGCTGCGTCCTGAGGCCGCCCCCGGGGCAGCGGGCCCGGCGTGTTGTCCAAACACAACGCGCCTTGTAAAACATTACTTGGACAAAACCCAAGAGCCAAACGAAACGTATCTGCAAGCTGGCCTTTTACGGACCTCAGTCCTTGACTTAGTTATCTTGGTCAAACGGGAAACTTGTATGAAAAGTATTGTGGTGGGAGAAGCATCTGGAAGGATCTAGGATGAACCCCAGATTTTTCACCTTGGGAACTGCAAACTCTGGGGTGCGATTCACCAGGCCAGGGTTAGAGTGAAGGTAAAGACTCAGCTTCAACAACACAGAGGCCCTCGTGGCATGGCTTCGAGAAGCCACAGGATGGCGACGGGTGTCTCTCTCCCCACGGGGACTCCATTCAGGAAGTGCGGTCCCCTCGTCTTGCTGCTCTGCTGTCCCCTGGGCCGTGTCCTCATTTGCTTGGTCCTTCCTTTCCCGCCTGCAGTGGGTGAGTCATCAGCCGTGGACCTGCGCAGAGAGCGGGCCCCTGAGAACAATCCTGGTTAGAATCATTTCTTCGCCTTATTTAGGCAGAGGCAGATATGGCTACAGAGATGCACGTGTGTTTGACGGTCCTTTTAAGCCCCATTTTTGCTAAATGTTTATGTGTTACAAAACATTCCCTTCCTTTTTCCTTCATTACTCTGTGAATTCCAAACTAACAGCCCCACGCTCACCAACAGTCTCAAGGATAATGCAACGCGATTAAAAGGAACAAGAGAAGGACCGTTAGAACCCAGCACCTGCCGCCCTGGTGAGTTATTGGCCCCCGAATGCCTGCACCCCACCCCCGCAGTGATGTCTCTTATTTACCCTTAAGGCACTTGACAGCTGCTATATGGCTGTCTATGGCAGTTTGGTGGAAACAATAATAATACATTATAAATCAATGAAAATGAAGTTTTTGCTGTGATAATCTGATATAGATTTGCTAACATTTGTATGAAATTCAATTCTGTTTGATTGCATCAGCATATGCTTCATTTCTTCCAGCACTATTGATTTTGAAGGTTCTTATCCATATGTCTAAATTATTTCTATTACATCCTTGCATTACTGTTCAGAAATAACCTGGGTAAACAGAAGCCATTTTTCCATTTTCCATTGTTTTTCCCTTTTGCTCATCCTAGTTCAATGCTCAGGTCTATATTTTGAATGGAAAGAGGTGCCTTTTGAAGAAAGTCTTCCTTTCTTCACCAACAGTTAATGCTAAGCTGTCATCGCAAGGCGCCCATTTCCATTTGTAACATTTATGGTTGTCATTATTGTTATTTTCATTGTTATTGTTTTCTGAGAGCATCTGTCTGTTATGATGGGTCAGATTTTCAAGGAGCATTTTAAATGATTCCGGAATCTACAGCTACATGTTAACCTTCTTGGGGAAAAAAAGCGTACGATTGTGCATCTTACTGAGGCCAATTAATAACCAAAAAATGCTGAATTTTCAACACAGAGTCAAAAAGCAAAGGAAGCCAAAGGGGAAAACTCATATCTGTACTGCGTTCAGCTCATCTGACAGGACACACTTTCAAATGGGCAGAGCAGGCTTTGTTGCCCTCCTTCTATGGACAAGAGAGGGGCCGCTTTCTGCCAGGATGGGGACCAGGACTCAGCCTCCTGTTCCTCCAGGAGGTCCCATCTCGGCTCCCAGACTCAATTTTTTTCACGCAGAGTCTTTAGTTAGTATCACCTGCTGTGGTGGGAACACGAGGCAAAGGGGAAAGTTAATACATTCACTGAATGAGGCTTTTCTAGTTGGAAATGAAATTGATTTCTAAATCAGTGCCCCAAGAAGTGAGCTGGCCTCAAAACAGCTCTGAGTCTTCAATGTTGTTAAGGTTGAGTGATGATTACTTGCCCAAATAGTGGCACTTCTCACTCAAACTTGACCTGCCATCTTTTATATAGCAACCTATATATTGTAAATAAAGCAATTTATTTTAACTGTAGCAACAGCTTTTAAAATAATGAGGACAAATCACAGTATTATAAAGAATACACCAAGCTCACCAGAACTCCAAAAGTAGAAGAAACATTCTCGACCTTGGTAACTTATTTCAGCAATTCTTGCACATACCTTACATTTGTATTCACATGTGAAACAGAATCGCTATCGTGCATCACGTCACCTTAAAAACACAATTTTTTTTATCTCCTCTGAGACAAATTCCACCTGTACATGAGACTAGGTAGCACACAGCCATTTTTACAACAAGTAACATGAAATGTTAGTTTGCTTTTCTTTTCTATTGCATCATCACTCTCTTTTTTTTCATCCAAGGCCCTTAATTTTTAAAGCACTGCTCTCAGGGACTAAAAACAAAACAAACCCAGTTGGTAGAAATCAACACGTGTTCTCCGTGCCTCTGCAAGGGCAGCCTCTGAGCCCCGCTTCCCTACAAAAGCTGGACGGATAGACGGACAGAAAGAGAGCAGAACAATGGCGCCGGGGATGGAGGGGCCTCGGGAGGCCAGTGGGTCTGCCCGCAGCCCCACGCACTTCAGCCCAAACCGTCCGGACAGATAGGCGGCTCCAGGGGCAGAGTCCATGAGCGCCCTCGTAATGTGTTTCGGAGTTAAATAAGTCATTTCACCTGGGCTGCCTGGGGCCCTAAAACTAAGTTGAAAGCATTCGGAAAATGTGTAAATATCTAAGCCAACAAAACGCTTATGACAGTCGTCTCCCGACTCTGCCCATCATGATAACGACTCAGTAGAATTGGGGGTGGAGGTGACTCGCCTTGATTTCATCTAATGATCAGGCATCAGTCTCTGCAAAATAAATAGACAACTTTAGAAAACCACTTTTTAAAAATAAATTTATTTATTTATTTATTTTTGGCTGCGTTGGGTCTTCGTTGCTGTGCGCAGGCTTTCTCTAGTTGCAGCGAGCGGGGGCTACTCTTCGTTGCGGTGCGTGGACTTATTGTGGTGGCTTCTCTTGTTGCGGAACACAGGCTCTAGGTGCGTGGGTTTCAGCAGTTGTGGCACACGGGCTCAGTAGTTGTGGCTCGCGGGCTCAAGAGCACAGGGTCAGTAGTTGTGGCGCATGGGCTTAGTTGCTGTGCGGCATGTGGGATCTTCCCAGACCAGGGCTCGAACCCGTGTCCCCTACATAGGCAGGTGGATTCTTAACCACTGCACCACCAGGGAAGTCCCCAAACCGTGTCTTTTAAAGACATGCATTAACTTTATTTTACTGAAACTTTACTCCAATCAGATTAGTTTTATACATACGTATATATGTGTGTATATATATATAGAGAGAGAGACATTTGAGTTATCACCAGGAGTTACTTGGTCAATAACAGATCCCTTTAAGTGACTTTAACAGAGGAAACAGAGCTTCAAAGGTAAAGATGTTTTTTTAAAAAAGAGGGAAGCATCAAGCTACTTTATCAGATTTAAAGTTTCAGGAGTTTATTTGTATGATGCCTTTGATTAACAACTATCTTTGTCTGTTAGTCAAATGTTGACCCTGAAGACTTTAACATAAGTCTTAATTTAAAGTTTAAATTATACCACTTCTGATTTAACTTCACACTTTACCAAAACCATTTTTGAGGGAGTTTTCTGTTGTGATTTTATAAATCGTATTCACATCCACTCCCCTCCATTCATTCGTGCAGCAAATGTTTCCAGACACCTGCTTGGGGACAGTCACACGGCAGCCCCTCGGGGGACTAAGGGAGTGAACGGGGGCAGCCAGTGCGTGAGGCCAGTTTCACACGGGTAGAGGCTGAGCCGCACAAAGGTGAAGCCAGACCCTGTGGAGCTGGAAAATGCACAAGCCCTGAACTGTAGGCTCCAAATCATTCTTTGGGGGTTTTTTGGTGCACATGCACCATTCAAACCCTGTTCCCGCCTGACACCCTCTGCACTTGATGCCCTAGAATTAAAGGGAGCTCTGAGTGGCCTACGGATATGAGCATCGTCTTCCGGAATGGCGTTCAACGTGAAGACAGGATCGGGGCTTCCAGGAGGAGGACCTGTTATCACACAGACGACTGCAGCTTTGTGACTGGGATTTGAATCACTTGCCAATAAACTAAGGATATTTTAAAGTGAGAGAGCCGTGTGGGATGTGTGCGGGTTGTTAAAAATGCCATCTCTGACCTATTTCCGGGACTTCCCTTGTTACCCACTGGCCACTACCCTTCCGTGTTCTGAGACCTTGTCTCTTCTAGGTCAACCAGACCCTGGCGGAGTTAAGTCCTCCCGCCTTACTGTTTTCTTACCTTAAAATGCCTCCAAAGACCCCAGTGCCATTGCCTCTGGCTCTGCTGGCCTCCATGGTCACCCTGAGTGGGGTCTTGGTGCTGTCTCACGGGCTGGGTGGTGTGTCCTGGGGCCAAACATGGGCCTGGCCGTGAGCCGACCCTGAACTCTGTGCCCAGCTTGGAGCGACACTGGTCTCCCCCGGCCTCACCGCTCCGTCTGGAAGGCCCAGGTTCTGCCTGCTCCTCCACGACTCAGGCTGTTTTCTCGGGTTTGTCTAAAGGCACCTGCATTTTGCATCGTGTGGTCATCGCAAACCCACATCCTTCACCGCGGGGGACAGAGGATGGGCACCTGTGCTGCTCGTGACCAGTAATCCCTGGTCCCAACTCCCAAGCAGACGCCAGGTGAGGGCACACACCTCTCCATAGGGCAAATCAGAGACTTGGAGCCATGAAACACAGGGCGACACAAACCCGGGGGCTGGAGTCCTGGGGACCCACTTCTCATTCCGTTTTCTCCACCGCAACACGGGGGAGGTCACTTCACAAAATATCCCACATCAGCCTCTAGCTTTTGTCAAATGGCGGTACCCTTGCCAAGAAGCCCGGCTGTGGGAAGGGGCTTCCAGACCACAGGGAGAGGGGCAGAGCCTACCGCAGGGGGTGCAGGGGCGGGATTCGGTCTCTCGTGCCCTGGAACGGGCTCCAGGCCGGCTGCCAGGGGCTGCCCGGGGCAGCCGAGGGAAGGTGCCCACCGCCCGCACACACACACCCAGCTAGCCTGTGAAACGACAGACGGGCTGAAAGGCCCTCGGTCGTCGTGCCAGGGCTGCGTGTTGTACATGTTGCAGTTGCCGCGGGGCGGTGCGTGTCCATTTCAGAAAGAAAGTAAGCAGACGAAGGCTTTGACGCTCCTGCTTCGCGACTCCGCAGCCGGCTGTTTGCAGGCTGCTGTCCCGACGGTTCCAGCGGCTCTACAGGACTGTGCTGACGGGTGGCCCACACGGCGGACACGTTTTCCTCCACCGCTGCTTTTTCCCGTGGCTCACACGCACTCTCCGACCCTCTCCGCTGCCTCCTTGTCCTTTTCAGTCTTTCTCATCTGGCCCTTCCGTTGCTGTTCACCCCGCTTATTGCTCCCAGCAGCCCTGACATACAGCAGCACGTCATGTGAAACCGCAGGCGACAGGATGCAATAAGCTGGAGGAAAGCAGCAATCGGAGGAAAGTTCTTCATTCACCCTCACTCTTGACTCTCTGTCTTCTTACCCTACATAGAAAATAAAGAAATCAATACCACCTCACAGGGCTTGATAAAGGTGCCGGCCGAGTACAGCAGACACACTGGATATAGTAAATTAAAGTGATCAAAATTTTCCAGTTCACTCTGCCCACACCCTCCATAAACTAACAGGCCTGTCGGCCAGGTGTCCGTCACAGGAAGCTTTATTTCATCTGTGCCTCTGATTATCTGGGGAATGAACGCATACCTGCCGGGGTCCGGGAGCCTCAGTATCGGGGCGTGAGGACGTGTACCTGGGGGAGAGGTTATGTGGGAGCCGAGGCCGGGCCAGGCACCTGTTTTCCATCCGAGATGCGTGTGTGGTACACGGGACGCAGGCGGTGGGGTCCACGGGACACACGCCTACAGGGCACTTGCATGTTTAAGCTCCTGAATGTGGGAGAGAAAAGTGTCACCTGGTGTGCTGTCCGGACGCAGATGAAGTGTGGGCTGGGAGGGCCGGCTCTGCCCCCTCGTGCAGCCGTAGACGAGAGACGTGACCGAAGCAAGCCCGAGGGTCCTGCCTCCAAAACAACAACAACGACAGCAGTAATAGTAACACCAAAAGGACAGGGTTGCGGGGAATAAAGAACAATGCGTATAAAAGACCTGGACATCACAAGTGTTCACACAAGGTTGGTTTTCTTCCCCCTGGTGTGCAGGCAGACATACACCCACACACTTACACATACACACATGCACAAGCGTAGACACACACGCATGCACGGACACACATATGCGCATAAACATATACACACACATACAAGCATGCATGCAGGTATCCACAGACACACAGGCATGCACGCAGATGCGGGCACCATAGGAAACCGAAATATTGTTACGCTTTTTGTCTCAGTAAAAGACAATTTTCCCTCCAGGTAGACAGACACTCAGTGTATATATTCCTAGTAGATCAAATTATGAAAGAAATATCCATTCGATAGCAGCTCTTTACATACAATTTACCAGCACAGGAATAAACATTTTATTTCGTACAATTCATATTAACTGGACTAAAATCCAGCGGGTTGCCGCCAGGAGGGGCTGGAACATCTGTGCTCCTGGCAATGACAGCTGAGAGAGCGCTGGCCCTGCTACATGAGCCCGATTCCCCGGCAAAGCCACGACCCTCGTCAAGTAACTGACACTTGCCCGACGTTGGAAATGAACTAATAGCTTCCACTGACCGTCGGAGAAATGAAGAAGGAATCAGAGAGCAGTCGGCACGGCCGGGCCGGCCTTAGAGACACCACGGGACAGCGCGGGAGCCCGGGCACCGCCGAATGGGGCCAATCGCACCTGCCGACGCGCACGCACGTTCCCACGGCCGGAAGTGGCCCCGACGCGCCGCGGGGATAACAGGGCGGTGCCCGGAGGTCTCCGTCTGCCACCTGCCTTAGCGGCGCGCTCGTTCCGTTAAGGTTGGGGCCACGCGGCCTGCACGGAGGTGCCGGGTGAACCGGGCATCCACGGACGTGATCATCGGTCCCAGGGCTGGGGGCACACCCCAGGGCAGGCGGGCAGGGCCCTGCGCACCCCTGGCTCTAACCCACTGCCTGGTCAGCACAGAGCTCGCTCGGCCCAAAGCTTCTCACGAGTAAAATCGGGGTACGGGCACCCACATTCCCAGGGTATCACTGGGAAGAACAAGGTGAACACGTGCAGGACGCCTGCTGTGCAGTCTTGGCGCGATGAATGGCAGGCGCCCTTGTTGCAAAATCGGAACTAGTTCACGGCCACCTGGCCACGTGCGCTCCCGGCGCCGGTCGCTAGGGACGGACAGGAGCACAGCCCGGCTCTTCCCACGGAGCGCGCTGCGTCCAAGCTCAGGTGACCAGGCCACACACCCCGGCTTTGATCTCAGCCCTGTCACCGTGGGTGACGGCTGGCCTTCAAAAGAGTAAACATTTATGCCAGGAATCTTGGAACTCGCATAGAAACAGAGCACCGCGGTGGGCCCACGTGGCCCCCGCACCGCAACGGCCGGCGCCTGGGTCACCTGCGTCCTGCGGGTTCTCTCCATCCCACCGCCTGTTTCACAGCAAATCCCGACAGCGTTTCATCCCTAAACACCCTTCTTTTCCAACGTAGCCTTGTCATTACTGCACTTTAAATAATTAAAGACAATTTCCTCACGTGATCAAACATCTAGTCAGTTTTCACCCATCCCTGACGGTCTCAGAAACGTCTTCTTATAGTTGGTTTGCCTGACTCTCCGCCACCCTTTCCACAGTCTGGGCTAGAAGCAGGGGCTCAGCCTGGTTTCCGGCACGAGACGCACTTGCTACGTGTTGTGATCTGCTTTGTCACGAGGCCTCATCTCTCCCCAATGCCTCCTCCCAGGCCTTCCGGGACCCCCAGCTTCCTCTCCGTTCAAGTTTCTGTTCCGAGCTGCACCGTAGTTGCTTCATTGCTGTTTCATTCGAGGCCAACTCCAGAAGCCTTGTCTGCAAGGCGAGGACTTTCCAGTCCTTCAGAGGTCCACATCTCACAGCTCACGTCCTGGGCTACGGCCGAGAAGTGAGCCCCAGAGCCACCCTGTCGGCAGCACACAACCTCAACCGGGAACGGCCCCCCCCTTGCCGGCGAGACGAAGACCAGTCCAACGAGAAGCACCCTCTCGCTTTAGTGCCTGTCTGAAAAGCTTGACTGGTGCAGTTCTGTCTTATGAAGCATCTCTCCTCACTGCAATCTCCTTTCTCGCCTCTTTTTTTTTTTTTTTTATAATTTATTTATTTATTTATTTATTGGCTTCGTTGGGTCTTCGTTGCTGCTCGCAGGCTTTCTCTAGTTGCGGCGAGCGGGGGCTACTCTTCATCGCTGTGCGCAGGCTTCTCATTGCGGTGGCTTCTCTTGTTGTGGAGCACAGGCTCTAGGCACGTGGGCTCAGTAGTTGAGGTGCACAGGTTTTGTTGCTCCGCGACATGTGGGATCTTCCCGGACCAGGGATTGAACCCGTGTCCCCTGCATTGGCAGGCGGATTCTCAACCACTGCACCACCAGGGGAGCCCTCTTGCCTCTTTTTAAAAAGGAAAAAGTTTCTCCCTAGACACACTGAGGGCCGGAATCAACTCCCCTAATCTCTTTATCACGTTTTATTCCCACCTTCATCCTCTCCCCATGAGCTCTCCTCCCCAGGCTGCCCGTTTGCTTTAGGCGCACATCACGAGCCGGTCTGTGTAAACATACATCACCTCTTCACATACAAGTCAGGGGCCCTCGAGGGCAGCTGCTAGAGCTGGACACCCAGCATCGGCCTGAGCCGGCCCCGTTCTCATGCCGAGGTTGAGATGCGTCTCGTAACAGAATCTCGCACGACTGGCCAAGGGCGTTGATGTTCAGAGGTCACGGCCTCTCTGCCCAGCCACGACCCCCCTTGCTCTCAGTCTCCCCAGCTTTGGAACCAGACCCAAGGCTTTTCTTAGGAAGATTCTTACAGCCAATTATTAGAAGTTGACTAATAATGAACACTTCCACCAACTCTAATCTTTTCATCTATCATCTAGTTTCGGGGAGCCTCTTAGAGTTTCACAAAGGACATGATTTAAAGTGCACCTGTGTCGAGCAGAGCTGAGCATAAGCTATGTGCCTATGATGTTTAGTGGCTCCTGCTGGATCGTGACACTTACGAAGGCTCCCTCCTCTGCCGAGCAGACTTCTAGGACTGCATCCCACAGCCGTCTGCTTGGACAGAGGCAAGGAAAAGAAGAAAACTTGGAAAAGCATTCCCATCCACCTGGCGTGAAGGTTCTGGTTGTGTCCTGATCTACAAGGAATGAGAAAAAGCACCCTTACCAGTTCTCCCAAATTCACATGGAGTCCCTTCAACTCTCCCCCAAAACTCTCACTCTAACAGGACTACTTGGGCCCATAGCCTTCCTCTCCCCAAAAGAGACAGGAGGGGCCGAGGGATGGGACAGGACACCACATCGCACAGGTCACCACGGAGGCTGAGCCATCCGAGCCCCGAATGACCAGCTCAGAGCAGGACAGGGCCCTCCCACCGCCAGGCCGGCAAAGTTCTCTATCTCTCCCGGAGCAAAAAGGAAACAGGAAAACACCTGTACACGCGGTGTTCAGAGACCTTCCCTCCCAAGCTGATTTTGGTCATGAGATTGGCCACAGAGAGGGACCGGAATTTAAATAATTCAGTTCATCAGATATTTTCCCTAGTGCATGTGATGGAGACCCCAGGCTGAGCAACAGGAATCAGGTTCTGAACCTAAGATCCGACGATTCCTGGGCACACTCTGTTCAAAGCGTGGTTTTTCTCTCCCAGGAAAGGAAGGCGCTCCTGGTGGAGGCTGCCTGCGGTTTCCACAGCAAAGCCGGCACCGGGTCTAGGGCGGTACTGATACGACACCCACAGACAATGGGCCCCGCCAGTGTTACCTCATTAACCTGGCGGTGACTTCACAAACCCCACACAACGCAGACATTTGGAACCTTGAGCTCAGGGGTGTCTTTGTAAATCTCTTAGATGGAATTGCTGTTCTTATCTTACAAATAAATATCTTTCTGTCGCTTTACATGTATACATTCTAAGTAATAGAGTATTATTTTAATTTGATCATCGTGGGAAAAAGAGGTCACTTCTAATGCAAATAAAAGGTCATTCCATCCCATATATGACATTCTGATATCTAAAGGCCTTGTTCAGCAACGTCTGAGGCACTTAGAGGAAAGGCAAAGCCCATCTGGTGTAAGGAAAGTTAGTCTATAACTACTTAAAGATGGGGCTGCAGGACATTTTTCTTAAGTTTAGTATTCAGCTCTAACCTGTGGACTCTGCTTGGTTTATGGCACTTGTCTGAGGACAGGACTTTTCCAAAAAATTGTCTAATAATTTGTAGGACTGGAGGAGAGCAGGCCCTAAAGATCTTATGGGGTGTGGGGGACATTGGATGGTGACCATCTGACGCCAGTAAGAGAACTGGTTTGGGCGCTTCCTGTGGAAGGGGGGGTGGGCTCAGAGACAGCAGGACTCAGCCTTGGGACACATCCTGAGAGACTGGTTTCTCCCCTTCTGCCTCCAGGCAAATGTTGGGACACATCCAAAGGGCGTTTAGATGAAGAATTTCAGGCTGTTCCCATTCTTTCATTTTCAGCAGAATTGGCATCACCTTTCCCGATGTCACTAAATATTCCCCTAGACACAGTCTGCCTCTGGGGACTGCATTTCACACAAGGACTTGCACCCTCTGAGCGTGTCTCCTAGCACTTTTTGTTATTGCCTGGGGACGGATGGTTCTGTTGCCGCTTTACTGCAGCGGAAGAGCCTGATGTGTAAACATCTACTCTTATCTGATTATTCCTTAGGGTGAAGTCGTCGAGGCAGAATTATTCGGTCAAAATGCAGGAATGTTTTAGCCTTTGATACCGTATGGTTCTGATAAGCGAAACCTCAGTCATTTCCTTAATTCCGAGATGACCCAGGTTTTTTTCTGTGAGTGTAAAGCCTGATGTCAGAGCTACTTCCTCCAGGACCCTGGTCTGGCTGTGCCCAGCCCGGCCTCCTGCCCCCAGGCTGGAAGATTCCACGTGGAACTTGGGCAGGACACCTGAGGAGGTGAAGCCGCTGGCAGTCCCTGAACCCACAGTTTCCCCGCGACTCCCCACCCGACAAGAATCCCGTTAACTTCTAGTCTCTGAAATTTAATGTGTTGCCACCCCTCACGGCTACTGACCATGACGACGTAGTGCCTCTTGGTTCCCAAAACGAAGGCCAATGACCAGAAACTACCTGGGATCCTAACAAGCTGTCCCCGGGCATATTTTCTCACGACTGTTGGTCTAATTCTTGTCTCCACGTTAGCCTGCGGCTTGGAGATGCTGCTCTTAGCTGGGGAGATCAGGCCCTTCTCCATCTCACGAGCCTTCATTTTTCTAAAATCCTCAGCTGACACCCTCATGCGTGAATTCCGTGCTCGGGAACCACACGACCAAGAGCTGCCTCGTGTCCCCCTCCACTGCCCTTATGCTCCTCTGGCCTTAACGTGACAGCAGCGCCAGGTGGACGCTCCAGACCCTCTAAGCGCCTCTCGCAGGGCCTCTCAGCGCCTTCGGTTGGTACCATATTCAATGGAAAAATCACATGTAACTCGAGATACAGAAAAGAGGAAAGCCAACCCCAGCAGGGGCAGCCTCTGTTGACACGTGAGGGAGGGACAGGCTGGAGGGCTGGCTCTTCTCTAAGACCCTCCTGAGGCCACCCACATGGGCAAAAGTGCCCCTGACCTAGGGGCTGGGCGCCAGGGGGTCTGTCCAGAGAACGCTGTATTAAGAGAGATGCGGCTATTCTTCTATTGAGTTAAGAAAGATTCACATCACTATTTGAGGGGGAAAGAAGCATATCAGGAAAATAAACAGAGGAAGACAGAGAAAGGAGACCAGAGAGGGAAATGATTTAAAAGAAAAATGTAATTATATGTGGAATCAAAAAAAAAAATGATACAAATGAACTTATACGCAAAACAGAAATAGACTCACAGACATAGAAAACAAACTTATGGTTACCAAAGGGGAAGGCAGTTTGCGATGAACACATACACACTACTGCATGTAAAATAGGTAAAGAACAAGGGCCTACTGTACAGCACAGGGGACTGTAATAGATAACTTGTAATAACCTATGTGGAAAAGAACCTGAGAAAGAATATATACATACATATATATGTATAACTGAATCACTTTGCTGTACACTTGAAACTAACACAACATTGTAAATCAACTATACTTCAATTTTTTCAAAAAAAGTTAAATGGGGGAAAAAAGCCAAAAAGAAGAAAACTGTGAAAAGCTCCATTGGATCCTCCCCAAAGGGCAAGTTACTGTCTCTTATATTCTCTACCTAAGGAACCTCAAAAACAAATGCTGTGTCTTCCCTGCTTGTCTTTGTGTGTTTGCATAAACTGCTAGAGAAGAGCCATTTCCGCAGGGATTGGTTTTGTAAACTCACGGTTCAAATAACAGCTGCAGGAAGTAGGAAGTTAGGTGATGGACAGGGGTGGTCGGGGGTGGCGACCGAGGACGCAGTTTGTAAACAGCATCTAGAAGTAGCCCATCCCCCTCACCGGCTCCCCTGCGTGGACCCTGAGCTTTAACAGCCCACGTCATCCACACGGCAAGCGAAACGGAGGAAATCAAAACTGTGACTGTAATGGATGTGGCGTGTTCAACAAACGTCAAAATTATTTTAAAATACTTGATCATCAAGAGAAAACTTTCACCCAAAACTAAAATTCATCGGATTAGGGGAAGTGATGGCAGCAATTAGGCACGTTAATCTGGAATGTTCTGATTCTGGTCTGTATTTTCACAGGACCCTGAATTCCATCTGCTTGAACCTGCCGCTGCGGGGACTCTGCTCTGGCCCATGGCGTCCTGTGCTGGCTGCTTCCCGGGCAGAGACGCCGACGACATTCTCTTTGGTTCCATCTGTTTTGCCCTCTTGTCTGATATTTCCAAGGGTTTTTAATCACAACCCCAGCAGATTGATCAATGACAGATATGAGCAACAACTTTTGCATGCTAACACTGCCGGATTTTTTATCTGAGATAATATTTCTCCCTTAAAAAGTCTCTGCACGGCTATGTATTAATTAAAATCTAAATACTAAATATTGATTGATGTGTTATCAGGCCATAGCAGTTGGGCTCTGCCACATTGATTTTTTGCTGTGATTTATTATCATATTTAAGAAAAATCATTTTGTGTGATTATACGAAGAAATAGACTTTAGTGAGGGTGTAATTCTTTTGTATCACTTTTGTTGTGTGGCGGTCGGGCCAATTCCTCAATTGCGGCCAAGATCGCCGATACCCTTCATCGTCTCTTCTCTGCGGCTGCACGGCTGAGGCTTCAAGCCTCCTTGGTCTTGTCATTAGGAATAATGGGTAATAGGATTCCCTCCTTAATCACAACTAAGATTAACAGATGGATGAACCCACGTTCTTAAAATTATCTAGTTATTAACAAGTATTTCTTTTTATCACATTAATAACATTGTCGCAGAAGATTTTTTTTCCTTTGACGATGAGAATTCAAGCAAAGCCCCAGAACAACATCCAGGCCAGCCCGATGTGTCACCATTAGCCAATTAATCTTCTCTCTTAGTGCCAAAGCCACGGGTGCAGCAGCAGAATCCAGCCATGAGGACAAACAGAAACACACAACTACACGAAACAGCCTAGTGCTGGGATGCACCTGCATTTATAAACGCAATTTATACACAAACAACACGCGCTATTAAGGAAAGAAGCCTTTCCAACTGCTTAGATGCCAGTCATTTACAGCATCTCCCAAAACGTAAGGAAGGGGAGTGACACAGACTCGGTCATGTGCACTTCAACTTCCAGATCAAAGTATTCATAGAAATATATTCACTCTGTCATTTGAATTATTGACTCTAAATATTCCTAGCATTTTATTTTCTTCTCATTTATTTTGTGTGTTCATCTTGGGAGAATAAAATTACTTTAGTATTAACTGAATGCCAGAATCACTCATTGTTCCTCCCGCTTATCACCTCTTTCTGACCTTGGAATAAAAATAAAAGAAAACAAAGGTATTGTCTTGAACTTCATATTTGTGATTTTTCTGTTATAGAAAACGATCCTTAAATTACGTGGAATTTCAGCCACGAAACCTCCCTTGACACTCAACTTACTTACTGTCTCTCCTTCTCCCTTGGCTCTAAGGGCACTAGTGTCTACAACAAACCTACCTGCACCGCATCACTATCTTGCTCATATCAGGAAAATCAGTGTGCCCTGCGCACGTGCTCAAAAAATTCAAACATCAGGCTTGTTCCAGGTTTGCAAAGGGATCGTAATAAGAAACATAGAGGAGCTGGATAAGGAGCCATGGGGAGGTTTGGGAAGAAAAAAGGAACACTTTTTAAGGAAAAGAAATTAGACCATCCCATCATCGGTAAATTGAAATAAATTTAAAATATGAGGCCTTTTTCTCTCATTTCTCAAAAATTTAGCAAGTGTATTTAAAACATAGACTCAAAGGCAACATTGGGAAGAGACCAAATTGGGGAGAAAATATGAATGCACTAATGTTGTGCATATAGTTTGTGTCTTTCTCTTGTTATTGGTCTGTTCTCAGAGTGGTTTCATGAGAAGGAGGGAAGGAAACGGGGAGGGAGGGAGGGAGGGGGAAGGGACGGGAACCGTCGCTCACAATAAAGTTTATTTCGGGGACACGAGCGTGTTCACTACGCGCTCAGCAAGGCTGGCTCTCAGGACCCCTCTAAGCCCAGGTCGGAGGACACAGAGATGAAGCAAACGCCCGCCCTGAAGCCACCCACGGTCTTGTGAAGGTCACCCTGTGGGCAACCTGAGATGCCCACACCTGCTGTGGGGATGTGGACGGGTGGCATCTAACAGCCACAGAAGCTGGGCGTGTCCATCAGGAAAGAGCGCCTGAACTGAGTAGGGAGGAGTAGGGGTGGGGGGGTCCGCCAGCCCAGCAGGGAGGCCCAGGAAGGGCAGCGGACCTGGACGCAGCACCGGGACCTCACCAGGCAGGAGCTTCCACTCGTCATGAGAAGTGTGTGTGTTTTATGGGCAGCCAAAAAAATGAATTCTGAATCCAGTCTCCTATATCAGGCAGGGTAGAGAGCCTGAAGCCAAATTTGTGGAAATTATTTTATAGGAAAAACACTAAACTCAGTCGTACCTATAAAAACTCTGTTTCTAAACCTTGGCGTGTGGGATTGAATTATGAAACAGAAAATAATAATACATGGTTCCTCCATCATTCTTGCAAGCTGCACACAGGCCCAGTGACGAGAGACTTGCACAGTGTGGAGGGTGGGAGGGAGGGGACCTTTCATCCTTCGTTTTACTGGGCTTTGCTTTGTACTGAACAACAACCCAAAGAGCAGCTTAATCTCACTACTGCATCGCTACAGCCAAGCACAGCATCTTCCAAAGAAACACATTTGCCAATCCCTCACGCGGAGAAAACAGTTGTGTTTGCCTTATTCCTTATATTTGGGAGAAGCCTATTACCGAAGTTTCCAAAGTCCTGCGCTGGAAAAATCTGCCCTGGTTTTGCCCTAGATTTCCCACCTGTTTTGGAAGGAGGGCTACTGGGAGTCCTGGAGAGAGGTTCTGGCCGGTCCCCCGGCTAGAGCTCACTGCAGCCAAATGCAGACACCGGAGGAGGGGGTCACACTGGGGGACATGAGCTGACCTTGCTCGACGACAGGTCAAAGGCCCGGGACTCAGGAGGGCGGGACGGGGACCAGGAGGAAGACGACGGTCTGATCCAGACGGACACGTCCAACCAGCCCGTCCAGCGTCACAGGACGAAACAGCCGGTCTTGGCTCTGCTCCTGTGGGTCATGGGACCTAGGCACCCAACATCCCCACGTGTGCTACATGCACCGGGGGGCCCTAGGGGGGAGCAACGCTGATCCCAGGGAAGCTGCACTGCCTGAAGCCGGGAGGGCTGGACAGAAATCCCGTCTGATTTTTCAGAATAACGGCCCGGCCTTGGACGGCACAGGCCCCACTGAATGAGGTAGAGTCGCCTCTTATGATGTATTCATCACGTTCATAATATTACCTAATGTGGCCCATTAAGAGATTATATTTAACCAGCCCCCGTGTTGTAAAATCACTATGGGAAAATCGACTCTGTAAAAATGTGAATTTACTGCAGTGTAATGCCTACCAGGGCCACTGGGCCCTGATCACACCCCACGGTTACGCTGACACTGGTTCAGTGCAGAGCACAATGTGAGGAGCAGGGGGCGCCGTCCGGATCTCACCCAGAAGCAGCAGCACCCCGCCAGGTCCCCAGACCCAGGCGGCTCTCGGGCCTGCTGCCCGAGCAGCCAGGCAGCGGCACCGTGCTCTGCGGGAACCGGCAGCACCTGCTCGTCCTCACTGCTGTTTGTCCACTACTCCTTCCACCCTTGAGTCCCTCCTGCCACCCCGTTCCCGATCTGTGCTCTGCTTTGTGCCTGAGCCTGGAGCAGGATGGCGGAGCTCCCTCCCCAAAGCCCGATGTACTGACAGGAAGGTCCTTCCTCAGCCCTGGGCCAGCAGGTCCAAGGCCCAGGCACCTTCGCTCTCACACCACACTGGCTAACTGGCCACAGGTGACCGGTGTCGCCAGACTCAGCAGGGCCGAGCGTGGTCCTGCAGGAAGCACGGAGCCTGGAACTTGGATGTGACCCGCAGCCTGACAGCAGTCACTCTTGTGATGGATGCTATAGACGTGCTGATGACCATAGGTGACCTGCTGACACACGGCCATCTTGTTAGTGACCTTCTTTAGGACCTGACTCGTGCTCTCCCCACGTGAGAACGGAGTTTCTAAACTGCAGCCCAGCTCCGCCCATTGCATCTGGCCTCTGTTCATCAAAAACTGAGTCGCTTGTTCACAAATGTAATTATGTGCATAATGTTCTTTCTTTTCCTGGGGGAGGCGGTGGGTATTGTGGGTGAGTTGTGTCCCCCTCAACGATATATTAAAATCCTAGGGCTTCCCTGGTGGCGCAGTGGTTGAGAATCTGCCTGCCAATGCAAGGGACACGGGTTCGAGCCCTGGTCTGGGAAGATCCCACATGCCGCGGAGCAACTGGGGCCTGTGAGCCACAGCTACTGAGCCTGCGCGTCTGGAGCCTGTGCTCCGCAACAAGAGAGGCCGCGACAGTGAGAGGCCCGCGCACCGCGATGAAGAGTGGCCCCCGCTCGCCGCAACTAGAGAAAGCCCTCGCACAGAAACGAAGACCCAACACAGCTAAAAGTACATAAATTTAAAAAAAATAATTAAAATCCTAACCCCCGGCACCCATGAACGTGATCTTATTGGGAAATAGGGTCTCTGCAGATGAGGTTAGGAGGGTAGGTCCCTAACCCACTCTGACTGGGATCCTTATACGAAGAGGAGACAAACACTCAGGGAAAAGCCCACATGAAGACGGAGGCAAGGATTGGAGTAATGCATCCACAAGCCAGGACCGTTGGCCCTGCAGAAGCGGGGACGGGGCCCAAAGCAGGTTCCCCAAGAGCCTTCAGGAGAGCCTGGCCCGCTGTCACCTGGATGGTGAGCTTCTGGCCTCCAGAGGGTGAGCGAGTGGATTTCTGTTAAGCCACCAAGTGTATGGATGCTGTGGCAGCCACAGGAAGCTGATCCAGGGGTGAGACCTAAATCTGATGCTGGTGAAATGCTTGCACCCCCAGAAACAGAAGGCCTTCCTCATTCCCACAAGGACCTACACCCACCGCTGAAGAGTCAGCTCAGAGCAAAGATTTTCAAAGGCCATCCCCATCATCATCACCAACCCCATCCCCATAATAATCATCAACCCCATCCCCATCACCATCATCATCCCCATCAACATCATCCCCATCTCCATCATCATCATCCCCATCCCCATAATAATCATCATCCTCATCACCACGACAACCCCATCCCCATCACCATCATCATCACCATCACCATCATCATCCCCATCACCATGACAACCCCATCACCATCATCACCATCACCGTCATCATCCCCATCTCCATCATCATCATCATCCCCATCAACATCATCCCCATCACCATCATCATCCCCATCATCATCACCATCATCATCCCCATCACCATGACAACCCCATCACCATCATCACCATCACTGTCATCATCCCCATCCCCATCATCATCATCATCCCCATCAACATCATCCCCATCATAATCATCATCCCCGTCACCATGACAACCCCATCACCATCATCACCATCACCGTCATCATCCCCATCTCCATCTCCATCTCCATCCCCATCACCATCACCATCCCTGTCTCCATCTCCAACACCATCACCATTTTCATCACCATTGTCATCATCATCATCATCTAAGCGAGAACACCGATTACTACATATGCCTCCAAACAGGCCACTTAATCTCTCCAAATGGCTGTCCTTGTCCACAACGTAAGGAAGCTGCCTTATATGCTCTCCAGGATGGTCCTCATTATCCGTGGACCTCAAAAGCTGCCCAATAACTGATCAGTTCTGAATTTGGTGTGGGAGGCCAAATCCAGTGAGTCAGATCCTAGTGAAGACCACACAGATACAGGCCAACCAGTGGTCAGAGTGGAAGAGCCTCAGAGAAGAAAGATGCAGGCCTGTGAAGCCGAGTGGATTAAACCCAGCTTCCGCTGGCGGCCCAGGTGGAACAGAATCCAGTGATGAGTATCTCAAGTAGATTAGCAACACACTCTGTGAACTTTCCCACATTGGCGGTATTTTAAATATCAGCTGCCATATAAGACAAAACTTCATAATTACTCTGACTTTTTTTTAAAAACTGGGCAAGTTTCTAACTCAGAAAAAAGATTCTGGTGTGTAGACAGCACCTTCTTTCCCAGCGTTTCTTTCTTGCCCCTCACCAAGTTATGCCAGTACCCGCAATTCCAAGGCACAGCCTTCTTGGCAGTCAGGGGCAGCCCAAAGTCAGCGAGATGCAGGATTCTAACGAGAATAGGCTCATCGCCGTGGCGTTCATCCATCCCCTTTGTTCCTCTGAGGTTGAGGAGTGTGATTTATCTGACCGGTCCTCTCCATTTATATCAATAGCTACAGCACATCAACCCACAGTCCACAGCGTTCCAGGGGGACTTCAAGCCCGCGCCTCCAAGCCATCATCCTAAGAAATCTCCTTAGCTCTCCTGTTAAATTATCCTCAGCCAAATGCAGAATTCAGGTACTACCTGAAATAAAAACAAACATCATACATTTTTACAGGGCGTCCAAATTCCATTATGGATTTTCCATCACATCTGAGTCGTGTGACACCCACATGTCCCGTGGATGTGACGGCTAAGAGTAAACTACCTCCACACAAAATCATAAAGCTACTGTGGGCGGACAAGTAGCAGGCCTAACTTTCTCAGCGTTTTCTAACGTTGCCGTCTCCTGCCACCGTCTCCATATTTGTAGAGCGCGGCTGATAGGGGACGTCCTCCCGGTATCCGTAGCACCTGCTACACACGGGCAATCCCCTGACAGAGCAGCCCCTGCCACTGCAGACTGTCTGTTCCCAGAGTTCTATGTCACCGAACGCAGTAGTCTTTGGGATGTCTAACAATTAGAAGTCACAGAAAAGCAGCCTTGACCTTCCACGGAAATGGGCTTCTTCATCTGGGGAACCCTGACGCTGCAGCTGCTCCCCTCCGAAGGGCCAGCCGATTCTAAGCCTGAAGAAAGGAAGCTCTGCTCTGGCAGGACTATTGTGACGCCGGCCAGACAGGAGCCAACAGGCACCTCCGCCTGCCAGCCTCGGCCCCCCCGCCTGGCATCACAGCCCAGCGCCCATCGCTAGCAGACACGAGTAACGGCGCCAAAAGTCCAGTGAACAGAAAGGGGCCGCCAGGGCTCCGCTCCATCCCGCGGGAAGGCCGGCTCTGCTGGCATCAGCTCCCAGCTCTGGCTCCATCAGGGGAACTCGTGCCCGCAGAGAGAAGCCGCCCCGAGGAAGGAAGACAGGGAGAGAGGAGCACAGAACATGAGCACCCCTAACAGCAGGTGTCTGTCCACTAAGACCCTTTTCTCCTGGAAGAAGATGGCTTCCTTGTGACTAAGGAACAAACTGACAAATAGAGAAAATTTCTGAAAACTGCTAACGTGAGGAAAAGTTCTAAGCTATAATGTGCTGACCCATAAACCCCAAAGAGGCTCCCGTGGGAAGGACGCAGGGGCAGCCGCAGAGCTCTCGCTGCCTAGCCGGTCCTGGTTGTGGCCACATCTGCAGAAACGCACATCTCTGCCCTTTGTCGTATCTTCCTGCCCAGCCCGTCAAAGTCCTGCTGGTTCTAAACTGTGGTTTCCAGATAAATCGTCCCAGCACTCGGGGCTTGCAGCAGAGGAGCACAGGACAGGTGAGCAGCGCCAGGCCTCCCCATCGTTCTAAATCCTCCTCCGACGCTCTTCCGGGGTCTGCACACCTTTGTCGGAAGCATGTCACCCCTAACTTCCCACTGCAGAGCACACGGCCGTGGAATCCTGGCTATTCAAAACACAGGGCAGCTCAGCTAGCAAGGAAGGCATGTCCGAGTTCTTGTAACCACGTAGTAATTACTAACACATACATTGTGGGTCTTCTACTTAAAAAAAATCTTTACCGTTCTAAGGTAAAATAGGACCAAAAAAGTGATGTCTAAACTGCAGCAGTAATTAGCAGTTATAATCAGTCACTCTCTCCACAGCCCAGAATGTATACCCAGGGAGATAATAGGACATACATAATCTTTTTAAGCTTATAGGGAAAAGAAAAAGTTTGAAATGAAAATATGTTTTTTTAAAACGTAATTGCCTTTTGGGGAGTTCCTTCTAAAATGGGTCCTAACTGTGCAATATCGTAGCGCTTTAGCTGTTTCTGACTCCATGGATTCTCCGTGGCCAGACTGTACAAAGGACGGAGATTTTTCTTGAAGCATAAGAAGAAATTTTATTACGGGCTCCTAGAAAGAGATGCTTTGCTTGCACCAGAATTATGACATCATCCGTCACTGAGCTAAGTAGGACGAGGGCGTGGCTTCCTCCCCCACCAACCCCGCAGTGCCGATGCCCTAGGCCTCCCCTTCGGCTGTGGGCACGTGCGGTTCTCAACCCCCCGGGGACCTGACCAGTCCCGGCGCTGCCCACTCACCCAAACCAGCGATGACAGAGCTTGCGGAAAAGCTGTTTAATTAAAAGCCAAGCAGACGTTTATGTTGTGTTCAGTGAGCCAATCCTGTGATGACCTGAGAACATGCTCTAACTGCATCTTGTAATTATTCCCTCCATTACAGCCGCACTATGACAAGAGAAGAAAACCAGCGCCCAGCTCTCTGGACACTGAGGGCACCTTGCTGACCGGGAAAGTGGCCCTGAGTGGGCACGCGGCCCGAGACGTGACGCGCGCGTGAGAAGCAGCTCACTTCTTTGGCTGCAACTCGATTCGTTAGATTTAGACCCCGACCCCGCCGTACCCCGCGTCCTGGTGCCGCGCTGCAGGGTCCTGGGGGCCGGGCACCCATCAGAGTCCCTGTGGTCTCCTCAGGAACATGAAGCACCAGCTACTGAGATGGTCACCGTGAGACACGAGCTGCCCGGCCTCTGTGGCCGCGGGGCTGCAGCCGCCTGACCGCACGCTTCTGCGGCCGCGATTTCATCCTCATTGCAGAGATGGTGGCGTTTGGACATCTGACCCTCTAGCCACCTGTGTGTGTGGGGAGGTGTTCCCGGCTCACACCTGGGGTCCGCACTGAAGATCAGCCGGAATAAACGCAGGTGTGTGGCGAGCCCTGGATGCGGAGGCCTGGGCCCGGGGCCCCTGGCACGGAAGAGGCAGCACAGCCCTCGGAGGGCCGCCGTCGCTGGGGACAACACCCCCTTTCCTCCAAATCCAGAGGCTGGCAGGGCGCCGGATGGAGCGCGACAAGGGACCAGGGCAGCAGGGCTTGGGGAGCGGTGTCTGCCCAGTGAGGACTCCAGCCGTGATGGGCGCCGTGTGGCAGAGCCCAGACGCTGGACCAGGACGGCGGCCCTGAGCCTCGGCCTGGCCGACACGCGCTTGGCTGGGGCGTGGGGGGCACAGGGCAGGCCGGCAGCCGGAGCTCTTTCCCAGTTGTGGAGAACTTCCCAGGTCCACGCTGAAACCACAGGCCCCACCAGGACCAGACATGCAGTCCAATTTACAGAGCGCAGCCTGCACGTGGGCGCGCTTGGAATGGGGTCGCGGGAGGGACGTGTGTGCCCATAAAGGGACTCGGCCGCAAAAACGAGCCACCACAGGGGCTTCCCACGGCGCCCGCCCGGGCCTGTGCCAGAAAAGGGGCCCCCAGACCCCGGGCACCACAGTCCACCCTCACGGGCACAGCAGCCACGCGGTCGGGACCAGGGCCACCCGAGACAGGTCAGTGCTCCTCCCTTCAGGTGGTCGGGCACAGTCACCGCTGATCCTCTGCTCCCCGAGTAAATCGAGGGGACCCCACCCATCGCTAGCTAAACCCCGGCCCCCGATCCAGCTCCGGGCTGACCTACTGCGCGGGGGACCGAGGGGAGACGCGGCACCAAGCCCACACTCAGGCTCGCGCAGCCCTAGAGCAGACGGCAGGCACCCACGGAGGAAGGTGCGGAGTTAAGTTACTCCTGGGAGGACGTGAAGCCACCCCGACACCGCTCACCTTCCCCCGAGACCCGGCTGGCCCCGACCAAGGTGGAGGGAACCAGAGCCACAGGGCTTGAGTTCCTCCCGGGCAGGAAGAGACCCGGACAGCCCTGGGGCCCGTTCTCAAGTTTCTGGTGTTCACTCAGCAGGTCTGATGGCAGGAAGCCCCTTTAAAGGTGGACCACAATTTTTCTCACTGAGTAACATCTTGTGTCAAATTTGGCCACGCATACGTTAATCCTTTTCAGATAACACAAAAGAAATACATTTACCCTTG
Organism: Eschrichtius robustus; assembly: GCF_028021215.1. Taxonomy (NCBI): domain Eukaryota; kingdom Metazoa; phylum Chordata; class Mammalia; order Artiodactyla; family Eschrichtiidae; genus Eschrichtius; species Eschrichtius robustus. The sequence continues at coordinate 99,195,978 of NC_090837.1, forward strand.
CACTAACCTCACAACAGCCAAGAACAAATGTGCTGTTGGTCTCTAAAGAAAGGCATAGAATAAGACAGTTTTCTCCAATGATCCACATATATACCAATAATTTGTGGTCAAAACCATGTAGCTGCCATTTTTCACGAATTAGGGGACATTCTGTTCCTGAATCACGTGGGTCCCCAGCGGCAGTGACTCCATAGGCTGTGCTCACCTCCCACAGGGAACGGGAGACCGCGGGCCACTTCTAAGGTGGAAGGACGGTGCTCTGTGGCAATCACTGAAACACCTAATTACGTTTAAATATTACTCAGGGCAACCAAACTTTTCAGCATGTGCTTAACAGAAAGCAAAGTCCTCCACGCACAAATGGTGCCTTTCTTTCAGGATTTTTTAAGGGTTTCTTTCCCAAAGAAAGCTGGCTGGGAGGTGTGTAGAAGAAGAATTCTAGCCTGAGATCCTGCAGCTGCAGGATGGGGTTTGTGGTGTGAAATGCACGCACGCGCTTCCCACCCAGCCCTCGGCCTTGCCACCCAGGGGCAGGAGAGACGCAGATGCCATGGCCTGGAGTGGGTCCGGCATCGTTCAGGGAGGGGAACACTCGGGACATCATCGTGCCTCCAGCCCAGCTCCACCTGAGGCCGTCCGACGGCCCGCACCACAAAGACCATTCACTGATTGTGTTAAAATTATATACAAAGACAGTTGACAACATCGACTTCCTAAAAGTAACATGTGGAGAATTGAGATGAGAGAAAAAGTTGGAGAAAAGCTGGCAGTGATCCGAGCGCAGAAGCAACAACAGACATTTCAAAAATGCACTGGCTGACTGTCGGCACAAACACGTAAGTTTTCGTCGAATTTTTTGGAAATCACAATGTGATATTATTTTAATTCTCTTTGAAACTGGTGCATTGTGACAAAATAATAGCAACTAAATTATCTCTCTGCATTGATAAGACTAAACTGTGTGTCTAACATGGAATATGAGTAGTTAATATGTTTGTGTTTATAAAGTCTTTGTAAAATTCAAGCACCAAGTGACTAGAGGGAAAACAATGCCAACCAATTCCAACATGAATTATAATGACAGTTCTCAGCAAGAAACTAGAGTTTCCAAATGTGTGTTTGGGTCACCCCACATACATATAGTTTGCACAATTAACAGGTAACAATGTAAAATGAGATCTGCCCTAGCAAGCAGTACACGTTCTAATTCTTTTTAGAGCAATTACCCAAATATACCACTTTTTTCTGATAGCTCAGTTCTTAAACAAAAAAGGCAAAGACCATCCAAAAAACATGTTTATCTATTATGTAATTTACATTAAATGTATTTTATAATATGCTTTCAATATTGACATTTTCAGCCAAAATCTGATTGATAAAAAAGGAAAAGAAAAAAGCAGTCAGCATAAGCAAAATGAAAGAAAAATTAAGTTAATAAGGTGGAAAATTCACTTTATAAATAAAGTTTGCTTTTTTTTTTTTTTTTAACTTTCAAATAAATATGGGGTGTGTGCCTCAATCAAAAAAACAGTTGTATTTCCACTTAACTTTACACATGCAGCCATGGTCTAATTTCTTAAAAATATATGGTGTTACTTATGGAAGGAAGGGTTGGGATTAAGGTAAACTGAAGTATAAATCAATTAACAATTCATTCATCTGCCTTGTCCAGCATCTTCCCTTGTGTAAAAGACTAATCACTTGCCTTTCAAAAATTTAAAGACTAAAAAAATCAGCCAAAAAGTGAATACTTTTTTTCTATACTTTGCAGAAAATATTAGTATATGAAATTTGCTTTTCATAATCACATGGCAAATTGGCCTCATTTAAAAATATATATCAGAGAGTTGGTTCAAGACGGCGGAGTAGAAGGACGTGTGCTCACTCCCTCTTGCGAGAGCACCGGAATCACAACTGACTGCTGAACAATCATTGACAGGAAGCCAGTGGAACTCACCAAAAAAGATACCCCACATCCAAAGACAAAGGAGAAGCTGCGATGAGATGGTAAGAGGAGCTCAATCACAATAAAATCAAATCCCATAACTGCTGGGTGGGTGACTCACAAACTGGAGAACACTTATACCACAGAAGTCCACCCACTGGAGTGAAGGTTCTGAGCCCCACGTCAGGCTTCCCAACCTGGGGGTCCGGCAACGGGAGGAGGAATTCCCAGAGAATCAGACTTTGAAAGCTAGTGGGATTTGATTGCAGAACTTTGACAGGACTAGGGGAAACAGAGGCTCCACTCTTGGAGGCCACACACAAAGTAGTGTGTGCATCAGGACCCAGGGGGAAGGAGCAGTGACCCCATAGGAGACTGAATCAGACCTACCTGCTAGTGTTGGAGGGTCTCCTGCAGAGGCAGGGGGTGGCTGTGTCTCACCGTGAGGACAAGGAAACTGGCAACAGAAGTTCTGGGAAGTACTCCTTGGCATGAGCCCTCCCAGAGTCCGCCATTAGCCCCACCAAAGAGCCTGTGGGTTCTGTTGCTGGGTCATCTCAGGCCAAACAGCCAACAGCAAGGGAACTCACCCCTACCCATCAGCAGACAAGTGGATTAAAGTTTTACTGAGCTCTGCCCACCAGAGCAACACCCAACTCTACCCACCGCCAGTCCCTCCCATCAAGAAGCTTGCACAAGCCTCTTAGATAGCCTCATCCACCAGAGGGCAGACAGCAGAAGCAAGAAGAACTACAATCCTGCAGCCTGCGGAACAAAAACCACATTCACAGAAAGACAGACAAAATGAAAAGGCAGAGGACCATGTACCAGATAGAGGAACAAGATAAAACCCCAGAAAAACAACTAAATGAAGTGGAGATAGGCAACCTTCCAGAAAAAGAATTCAGAATAATGATAGTGAAGATGATCCAGGACCTCAGAAAAAGAACGGAGGCAAAGATCAAGAAGATGCAAGAAATGTTTAACAGAGACCTAGAAGAATTAAAGAACAAATACCTAGAAGAATTAAAGAACAAACAAACAGAGATGAACAATACAATAACTGAAATGAAAAATACACTAGAAGGAATCAATAGCAGAATAACTGAGGCAGAAGAACGGATAAGTGACCTGGAAGACAGAATGGTAGAATTCACTGTCACAGAACAGAATAAAGAGAAAAGAATGAAAAGAAATGAAGACAGCCTAAGAGACCTCTGGGACAACATTAAACGCAACAACATTCGCATTATAGGGGTCCCAGAAGGAGAAGAGAGAGAGAAAGGACCCGAGAAAATATTTGAAGAGATTATAGTTGAAAACTTCCCTAACGTGGGAAAACGTCCCTAACATGGGAAAGGAAATAGCCACCCAATTCCAGGAAGCACAGAGAGTCCCAGGCAGGATAAACCCAAGCAGAAACACACCAAGACACATAGATCAAATTGACAAAAATTAAAGACAAAGAAAAATTATTAAAAGCAACAAGGGAAAAACGACAAATAACATGCAAGGGAAATCCCATAAGGTTAACAGCTGATTTCTCAGCAGAAACTGTACAAGCCAGAAGGGAGTGGCATGATATATTTAAAGTGATGAAAGGGAAGAACCTACAAACAAGATTACTCTACCCAGCAAGGATCCCATTCAGATCCAACAGAGAAATCAAAAGCTTTACAGACAAACAAAAGCTAAGAGGATTCAGCACCACAAAATCAGCTCTACAACAAACGCTAAAGGAACTTCTCTAAGTGGGAAACACAAGAGAAGAAAAGGACCTACAAAAGCAAACCCAAAACAATTAAGAAAATGGTAATAGGAACATACATATCAATAATGACCTTAAACGTGAATGGATTAAATGCTCCAACCAAAAGACACAGGCTTGCGGAATGGATACAAAAACAAGACCCATATATATGCTGTCTACAAGAGACCCACTTCAGACCTAGGCACACATACAGACTGAAAGTGAGGAGATGGAAAAAGATATTCCATGCAAATGGAAATCAGAAGAAAGCTGGAGTAGCAATACTCATATCAGATAAAATAGACTTTAAAATAAAGACTGTTACAAGAGACAAGGAAGGATACTACATAATGATCAAGGGATCAATCCAAGAAGAAGATATAACAATTGTGAATATTTATGCACCCAACATAGGAGCACCTCAATACATAAGGCAACTGCTAACAACTATAAAAGAGGAAATCGACAGTAACACAATAATAGTGGGGGACTTCAACAATTCACTTACACCAATGGACAGATCATCCAAAATGAAAATAAATAAGGAAACAGAAGCTTTAAATGACACAATAGACCAGACAGATTTAACACCCACTCACACACACACACAGTCACACACACGCTCACATGCACACGCATGCACACTCACACGCATGCACACTCACAATCACACACTCACACACACTCACCCTCACGCTCATACACACCTCTCTGCTCACTAGGCAATAAGCTTGTCATCTGTCACTGAAGCCCCATCTCTCCATCAAACAGCTGCCTTCTGAAATACAATGACCCCCTTAATAATCTCTCCTGTGAGTTGTACCTTGTGTCCTTCGAACCAGGAAATGCTGGATTGAACCCCATTTACCTCAACATTAAAATGAGTTTCAGACACAAGTGTGATCTAGTCTTTGTGACCAAGAGAATCCCCTTTAACAAAAGTTTTGCTGTTCTAAGTTTTCTGTGATCATTTTAAGCCACTTCCTTGAAACTAATTTTTCAAATGGTGCCCATTTTCCTGAAGCATTATAGTTTTCAATAGCTTCAAAACTCTGTGACACATCAGAACAAAAATCATCCTTAATAAACACGTGACTATATAGGAATATTTTTAAATATCTGTATGTGTGCATCATGATGTTTTAAATATACATATTGATACATACATTATATTCATAAGAGTAGAAGATACCACTTTGTAAAACTCCATAAGCAGAGTACATGACATAAAATCGCACTAGTTCCATACACAGACCGTGAACCACTTGCAAAGGAAGCGCCATGGGGCAGAGCTGTACCCTGTGTCTGCACGGCAGCTCATTATCTTTTCTCACAATTTAATCCTCTCTATAAACAGACACTTCCCTGATTGTGACAAAGACGTTGTTATAACGGCAAATACCACAACCTTGGGATATTTAAGTACCTGTTGACCATCAAAAGACTGATATTTACCCACGTCGTCCAAAGAAAGCCGCTCTATGTTCAAAAACAAAGGTCGACATGAGTGCTGCCACCTTGTCTAACTCTGAATGAAAGGGTCGTCGAGAGACGTTACAGGAAACCAGGGCATGAGTGGTCCACTCACCCCAGCACCGCGAGGTGTGGTCACTTCCCAGGAGCACGACACCACTTCCTGCTGCGCCCACCGGAAAGTTCTTACACACAGACGTAACTGACGCCCTGGATGGCATTTCCATTTTACACAAACTCCCTGCAGCATATTAAGATCTTTGTAAACAGAGGGAGGAGAATAACTTCGAAGCAGGCATCGATCATGAGGAAACTTCGGACCCTGTGGCATGTGCCCGGCCCAGCCCACCCCCACCTCCCAGGCAGTCGGGGGGCCTCTGATGGGCCTGGCAGCTGAGCGCTGACCGCGTCTGGGTCCTCCCACTGGTACTTAGCGCCTGACCCCGGGCCCGGCCCCGAGCTTTGAGCTGGCTTCCAAGGGTCCCCCACATCACCACCTCCACACTCCTGCCTCCTGCACCACCCCTTTCTTTGAGACGTTCATCTTCTCTGATTTAGTGCAAAGAAATAAAAGGTTCTAATGACCAGGGGAAAGTTCTTATTTGTTTAAGTGGAGCCGCTTTTCTCAAAACACAACCCCAGAAAGGGTCCGGGACAAGAAAAGGAGCCCCGTGTCTGGAGAGGCCTGAGTGTGGCCGGAAGAGGCCCCAGAGCTGTAGCCGTGTGGCCTGGACAGTCACACTACCACCTGTGGCTTCAGGGCCCTCATCCACGACATGAGGACGGCGATGAGCACCTGTAGGGTGTGAGGGTCAAAGGGGACGATGTGAGGCCTCCGGCACAGAACCTGGCGGGCGAGGAGTAAGCGACCTTATCTGCGGAGACATGTACCCAGCGCAGACGGGCCATGTGGGGACCAAGAGCCGGCCAGCCACCCACCGCCCACTGCGGCATCTGAGCAGATGGGAAGGAAGCCAGCAGGACCCGGCCAGGTGAGACGGTAGTGATGCGCGGGTGTCGTGGAGTGAGCAGGGTATCCTTAAGGTCTTCCTTAACAACTGTCTGGGACAACTCATGAAAAAATATAATATTCTTTTGTTACTCACTGCGTCCATGATTGCAAAAACTACGTGAAGAAAAGAGGAACCATAAAGTGGAATGCTTCCTCAATCACAAAAGTCTAATTGGATCCAAAAATCAGTCAAGAAAAAGCAAGCAGAGGTGATCTCAGGGGCATTAGATGTTCAAAGAGGGGAAGGTGAGTGGGAGCCAACAGTAAAACTGGCTTATGTGGCAGAGGGTCAAGGCAGGACGGCAGGAACTCAGGTCATTTGAGCAAATTCTTCTGCAGAAGAAGACATACTTTGCCCCAGAAGCCCAGCCAAACAGCAGCCGTGACCAGCAGGATGAGGGCAATACTCTCCGAGTCCCTGAGGCGGGAGACAGAGCACTTAGGAAGGCTGACATTATTGCAAGGGAGGCAAACGAAAACTCCGGTGCCATGCGGGAAATTCTGAATGTCAGCCCAGTGAGAGGATGCGTTAGCAGTAGCAGAAACCCTGCACCATAATTAGGATGGTCAGTGTTCTCTAAGGACTGTCTGCAATTACAGACAAAGTGACCACAGCCTCCTTTACTAATTAACAAGTGACCTTGGGCATGTCATTAACACCCTGAATCTATTACATCAACGCATCTGTAAAATGGGTTAATAGGCAGAGCAGTTGGAGAAATTGAGGAAATTCAAGAATAAAGGGGAGAGCTCCTGTAGGATGCCTGGCTGCACAGGCGGTCAGTACAGGTGCCCCAGGAACGGAGAGGTTTAGAGGGAACAGAGGACAGACTGCAAACCACCCTTGAGTTAGCCCGGGAAACCCAACAGGAGACAGGGTAAAGAGCTTCACCAAAGGCGTGTGTGTGTGTGTGTCTGTTCCCCTTAGGTCACTCCCAGCTGCCCTGGCACCAAGCAATCCCCCCCCGCCCCATGGGGGCTCAACGGAGCACTCAGGGCCCTGAGGTCTCCTAGAGAAGACAGAGCATGAGCCTTCTGGTCTGGGTACACAAAAGCTGGCTGTGAAATGAATTTGAGAATAATTTAAAATGAAGTCTGGGGGACTTCCCTGGAGGTCCAATGGGTAAGACTTAGCCTTCTACTTCAGGGGGTGCGGGTTTGATCCCTGGTTGGGGAGCTAAGATCCCACACGCCTTGCGGCCAAAAAACCAAAACATAAAACAGAAGCAATATTGTAACAAATTCAATAAAGACCTTAAAAATGGTCCACATCAAAAAAGAAAAAAGAAGTCTGACCAGAGTTAAATTGCATGGGAAGGACTGTAATCTTCAGGGTTCATAGAAGAGAGACAACTGGAGAAAACGAGATGAGAGCTGTGCCCTGGACGTGAGAGCAAGGACGATTTCTTTTTCTCAAACTCACCAAAACAAATAAACGGTCCCCATAGTCATTCTGTTTACCAAACACTTTCAGAGCCACTTTCACAAATTCTGTGGACCTTCTTTCTAACAGAGGACGGGACTCAGCTAAAGACAGAAGCTGGGGCCGGGGGTGTGGGTGCTGAGCTCAGGTGACATAGACCAGGTCTCACTAGAGCATCTCTGTGGTGTGGACGCATCGGTGGTGGAGACAAGGGTGGTCCTCCCATCATGTTACAGGGCACAGGGTGCTGATGTGTGCCTTCCCTTCAGGCTCTCTGGGCGAGGCCACGGCTCTGGGGCCCGGGCTCCACTGCTCCATCACCGCCTCCCCCCCTCTCTTCTTCCTCATCCACGCTGGTCTCTCGGCCTCCCTCCTACCCCACCCTCCTCTGGCGGGGCCACAGCCCCTCCCATCCTGGTTTCTGGGGTTTCTCTCCCACTCTCCTTTTGTGGTCATAGTGGCTCCAACATGTAAACAAGCGTTTCCTCTTTGGCATAACTGTCATTAATGCCTTTATTGTTGTTTGCTTTCCTCGCATGCCTAGACCCCCTCTTCCAGCCGGTCATTTTCTCTTTCAACCTCTGAGGATGCCTTTACCTCAACAGCTCTGACCAGGCCCAAGGTCATCGCTGTCCCAGACAGGCCTGCCGCCTGCCCGGGGCCGAGGGCGTGGGGAGCAGAGCTGCCCAGTCCTCATGGGATGTCTGCAGTGGACAGACTGCAGGCTGCAGCGTCTCCCTGGAGGATTCAAAGGAAAACGTCCTCGGTCCCGAAGAGCCACTCCATTTCTGCCAGGGATGTAGGTGAGCCTAGTTTTATGAAATTGGTGTGTCACCGTGCATGCTGGCTACTTCACCATGTACTGCCCCACTGGCTACTTTAGAGAAGTCTGCAGTTATACACCCAGAAAAGTGAAGAACCCTTGGCTGAGTGAGTAATGGCCCCTTCAACTTTCTATTTTATGAATTCTAATTCAGTAGGTTTTCTTAAAGAGCACACACGCACAGCATGCAAACATCTCCAGACTTTCGGAAAATCCACTTTCCGCTCACTGATTAAAATTTTTATGAAAGATTCCTTTTTCCTTAACTTTCTGATTCCAAGAAAATCAGTGTCTTTGGGGTACAGTGTCTCCCTCCACGGAGGGGCAGGGAGCACATCCTTTAATGGAGGAGACTCTGCATCACTCCCCCCATGTCTGATTTCAAACAGAAAAGTCTGGATGAATCAGACATATACGGCTCAAGACGCAGAACACATTATTAAGCAAAACTTGCCAGCAGTGGCCAGCAGTGCAGAGGGAGAAGCAGAGGTGTGCAGGTCTGAGGGCTCCCCGGGCACGTGTAAGAGCAGGAGGTTGGTCCTTTCCCAACATGGGTCAGAAAGGCCGAGAGAAACACCCTGTTCCTTGGCTCCATCCACACAGGCCAAGCACAGTCATTAGTGAGGAGGGGGCCCACGTGTCTGGACCAACCTGCTCATTTATTTAGCTCATCAATCCTACTGCACGGTTTGAGTGGGAGACTGTTCGTTCTGCTACCAGGTCGGTTTTCTCTTGCTGTTGATGGTTTTCAGGAGAATGTGGACTGACCCTAATTGTTCCTCTCCCCCATGCCTGACCTTCCGGGACAGCCTGAATGGGTCCGTTCCGTGAAAGGCCCGGTGCGTCCGATCACAGCGCAGACGTCCACCCCGGAACGGGAGCGGACCCGCACTGGCGCTGAGTGGTCTTTGTCGCCAGCACAGCGCTTCGGGGACCTCGAGGAGCCCTCCGCAAGGCCGGCTTCTGCAGAATTTCAGCTCTGCGCTTTTGCAGAGATTGGAGCCAAAGCAAATGACACTTGTGATAATGAGGAAGCTAAGACCGATGGGAACGGTCACATCAAAGTTGTGCCCGCCTTCCTAAAACGTCTTTGAACACGTTATGGAGAGCGGCTGTGCTTTCCAGCGAGGGCGACGCGGGCGCCTCACGCGTGTTCGCGCGCGGGAACCCGCGCCCCTCCCCCACCGGCCCGCGCCGAATGCGCGGGGTCTCACCCGGGCCCAGGGCGGGGGCCGGGGTGGGGTGGCGCCTGACGCCCAAGCACTCCAGCTTAGCCTGCGAGCCCCCAGCCCGGCGTGCCAGGCGACCGCAGAGACCCCACGCGGAGCCCCGGACGCCCCTCGGGTGGGCCCGACGGCGGACGGGGACAGCGGGCCGCGTCCTCCAAACTGAGTGGCGTCCGGACGACGGGGGACCCTCGGTGCCCCGGCCCCGCCGCCGCGCGGATTAGGAGCCGGGGAGGATGCGGTGGGCTGGCCTCGCTTTTCACATCCCTGCCCCGACTCGGTCCGCGACGTCTGAGGGTTGTCGAAACGCGGGTGGGAAGGATTTGCGGAGGGGTCGAGGGCAGGGGTCCCTCGGAGCCCACTGCAGCGGAGGCCCCGAAGACGGCCGCCCTGGAGACTGAGCGCCTGTAGGCGCGGCCGCCGGGCCCGAGAAGGTGCCAGGAGGCTTCCGCCCGCGTCCTCCCTGTGTCCCCCGCCGCACCCCACGGCCCTCTCCTCCCAACACGCGCCCGAAACTCGGCCTAGACCGGGCCTAGGCGTGCAAGGGCGCCCCCTGGCCCGGGGAACCCCCTCGGGCGCCCACGCGCAGACACGCGCGCACTCGCACACCGCCGGGCACGCTCGCGAGCCGCTCGTCCCCGCGTCCGGGCAGCCGGCTGGTGCGGGGGGCGGGGCGGGCTGGGGCGGGGGCAGGAAATGCTGTTAATTGGGGAAATGCACACGAATTGCCCGGACGGACGGCTTTTGATGTGCTCCTCGGGGCGGCGCGGCCCCTCCAAGCCGGCGAGCCCACCCGGCGTGCGCCCCTCGCCGCCCGCGCTCCCGGGAGCGCAGCGGGCCCGAGAGCCAAGGACGCGCGACATTGATCTCGAGCGAGCAGGAGGCGGAGGGTCTCATCCTGTGCCGCCCGTCAGGCAGCTCGCACGGAGCCCTTTTTGTCTCCCTCCACCCCCAATCCCCTGGGCCTCCCGGCTCCCCGATTCCCCCAGGGTGGGTGGGCAGGCCGAGCCCTGCGGAGGGTGGTCACGCTGCCCGCGCGCGTCCTCACGAGCAGAGGCCGCCTGGTCTCGGCCTAATGTATGTACACATATAAATACAGTGTTCGTCCAAATGACATTCCGCTCACTCTCCCTCTGGCCCACCGCCCTCCCCCCTTCTTCTTTTCATCATCAGCAAATAAAGATTAGCTGGGAAGATTATAGAAAGCGTTTTCAGGCTGGTGCTGATCTTTATTCCGGAGGCTTTGTGATGATATTGATGATGATGATGGTCAAGTGGACAGTTTGATTTTTGTGTTTGGAGCTAGTTATAAAGAATCAATATTATATCAAGGGGTAACTTTCGTGATAAAGGACTTTAACCAGTCCGGCTATTCATCATAAGTCTGTAGCAAGCAGATAGGTCAAAAGAAATTATATTGCACTAAAGAGTGAGTCTTCTTATCTCTCCCATACCAGGGGAATAGGGACAAGCCGATCGATGCAGTAGCTGCTGTATACTTCTTGCAATTATCAATAGCTGATTTCGCCTTCTGAGGCCTGCATCTAATAATGCAAGCTAATAATAATCGTTTGAGCCTCCCTATGGGCAAGGGAGTCAAAGTTTTAGCTGGCCATTATTTATGGAATCATACATGCTGGAGTGCCCCAGCTGGGCCCACATACAGCCCAGATACGCGGCTCGGTGGTCACAGGAGAAGTACTTTCACATGGCTTGTGTCCCTAAGTGTGAAGACGAATGGCTCCGTGCTGATGTTCCTCTGCGTGTGACATAAAAAGACATGGAATGTTTGCCTGTGATGCCTACATGTGAGGTTGTAAGCCGACCTGTAAAGAACATACAAGACAGCTTCGGAGCACACAGACCTAGATGGATTTATATATTACACACGTGGCGCCTATCTATAAAAATATTTAGACATATTTATCTCAACAGCTTTGAAAGCAAAGGGGGTGACAGCAGGAGTTGTGTGCAATGTGGGCAGGGCAGTTAGCTATATGTTGGGTTATTTAAGGAAAACATTTTATTTTTACGGGGAAAGTGATTTTCAAATGGGTGAGCAAGACGCTCAGAGAAAAAAAAAACATACATATAATTTTTGGCTACACGTTTTCTAGCCCACCCCCCCCACCCCGCCCAAATGTAATAGAAAAGCAACATCTTTATAATTGGCACTTGACATGCTGTTTGTGTTGGGCTGTGGTACACCAAGCACAGATTTCCTGTTGATGGAAACATTTATCATCATGATTGCCCCAGAGAGGCAGGTGGTGTTATCAATTACCTCTTCTTACCAATAATAATATTAGTATGGTAATATCTTTGCTCAAGTGAGAACCAATTAGCAGTCACTTGTCACAGCATTAAAGACACAAAATCAGGCTGGATTTAACGGTAAGGACCTAAAACAAAAGTTGGGGTGGGGGAGGAACCAGAGACAGGGGAGAGAAGGCCAGTGAGAAGAAGAAAAGAACTTTGATTTGGGAGGGGAAAAAAAGAATGAAAAGAGACAGAAAATAAAGCTCTAACATTTGAATACTCTTTTTGTATAAAGTAGCTGGGGAAATAAGCACACTGTAAATAAAGTGCCAAATGCACCTTATGCAAAACTGTCTTTTGTGGATGAAGAGCCAGGTAGCTTCAATAAACTGGGACATTAAAATAGAACCAACTCTCCAACATTCCCTTGTCAAATCAGTCTTGCAGATAGGCTTTCTGTTTTATCTGAATAAATGATACAAATTAATCAAACACCTAATTATACGTTCCACTAATGTATACAGTATTAATTTGTAAATAATATTATTAAGTAGACAAAATAATAACGTGTCGCCTCCTAAGATGAAAACAACATTGCAAAAGGAAAGACAATTAACAAATTAGATTTAATTATAGGGAAGAAAAGCAACTTTTGTTTTTGCAAGAGTGTCTAGGTATCACAATATTTTAATAGACAGTGGTCATGTGACGGTAGGGACTTGTGTGTCGCCAGTGCAACTCGGTGTCTGCGCCTCTGATGCACAGCTCCGGGGGTCCTCCAGTCTGGGCGTGACTGGAGGACACATCCTGTACCTCATCTGTGAAGATATTCTGCTTGACACGTTGTCGCCTGGCAATAAACCTATTGTTGGGACTCAAACTTTAGACGCCTATGCTTTCATTAAAACTGGCTGCACTAAGTAAAAACAATTAAAGAAAAGTTTCAGACCTCAGTGGAGGGAGGCGAGGAAGGGAGAACAGGTAACTCAGGAGGTAACTCGCCTTTTATTTTCGGCCTCTCCTTTTTTTTTTTTTTTTTTTTTTTTATTGACCTTGAACACCCGAATCAATTTTTTAAAAGGTGCGCCACACAATTTACTGATCCGCACCATTCTGGCAGTGGCGGGGAATTTGTGTAGGTGCCCCTTTCACAGCTTCCCTGGCTCTTTCGCCCAAGTCTTTGCTCCATCTTCTCAAGGAAATCCCAGCGCGGAGAGCGCGGGGGGCGAGGTGCAGCCCGTACCTTCGGCCAGGCGACCCCACCGCGCGCGCCCTGGGCGGGGACCGCACCCCACGCCGGGCCGGTTGGACCTCGAGCTCCGTGTCCTGCTCCGCGGCCGCTCACTTTGGGGGAGCCACTGCGTCCACCGCAGCGCCGAGCCCAGCCTGCTGTGTCTCCGCACTTACAAGGCGCAGCGCGGCTGGCGCGACACCTCTGCAATCTGACGGCTCGCTTCTTACAGATAAAGGGCCGGGGTCTCACTTTCGCCTTCGCTGGAGGGACTTAAGATCCTCCCCACGGCCGCACACCGTAGAAAATGCAGAGCAAGTCGACGGAATGAAGCAGTGGCGTTCAGGAGTCCGGGAAAGCCCTAAGGAAATCGTGCCAGTGTGTCGGAGAGAGAGTGGGGGGCTGGGACGGGCGGACGAATGGCTTTAGGAACAAAAAAGGTGGGGCCGGTGCGTGCAAAGCGGCCCAAAGAGGAGGAGTCGGTGACACCGGGCCAGGAGGCGGCCGGGGAGCCGGGCTCGGGCTTCCTCTGAGGGGCTTCGGACGCCGCGGGAACCTACGTTTGCTTCTTTTCCCCAAAGCGTCGATTTTTGTAAAAAGAGGGAAAAAAGAGAGAATTAAGCAGGTCACAACAGGCAGTGCACCTTTAACCCGACCCACCGACGATCGTTTCGTGTTCTTTCTCTGCCGGGAAGCAGACATCTACCTCTCCGCTGCGGCGCTGCAACTTCCCCAAACTCTTGTCCGTCCTGTAAATTCTGCAAGAAACTTCCACTCTCTACCACCGCCCTCCCCCACCAACACACGTCCCTTCCTCTTCCCTCCTCTTCTCTTTGCCACTCTTTTGCCAGGAGAGTTCCTGGCCTGCTCGCCCCAAAACCCTGGCTGCAAACTTTTCACTGCCGAGCGCCTCTGCGCCGGATGCGAGAGCGTCCCCAAAATGCTTGCAGCATTTGCCAAAGTTGACAGCGCACTGGCGATACAGACCTTTCTCCCCACAGCTTAACTATAAAAGCGCTACCGTGGTGTGTGTGTGTGAGGGGAGGGGGTAACTCTAGATTTCGAACATCTTTCAGATGTCATTTTTTTCTTTTCCAAAACAAAATTACCTAAGTGAATACGCCTGCCACCAAACAGCAAAACAAAACCGACCTTCAGGGATTGGTTGGGAGGGGGGTGGCAAAAGTGACGGCGGGGTCTCTTTGGAGATGATTCCAACCTGTGCACTTCCTTCCTCTGTATGATTTTCCTGCGCTTTTCCTGGAGCCCAAAGCTGTTGCTTCGTGAAACTTACACGATTAGAGGCGCGCGGGAGAACCGCGGCTGGGTAGCGGGAAGATTCTAGAACGGAAAAGCAGCCCTTGGAGAGCCGGGCGAGCGGCGCAGGGCCGGGGTCCAGCCGGGGCGGGGGGTCCCCACTAGTCAGAGCCCCGCACCCAGCCACGCAGGGAGATCGCAGCCCTCTGGCCGCCCGGGGCTGTGTGCTCGCCGGCTGTTCCCCGCCAGCACGCGACCCTGGGGGAAGCGCCGGGAGGCCATCTGTGCCAAAGCTTCGTACCAGACAGGGCCACTTGTGAGGACAAAAATAATAAATTTAGGAAATGAAAAAAGACACGCTGGGACGGGGGCACAGGCGCAGGCTCTGCGGCGACGGGGCCTGGAGCACATCCCAGCAGCCGCTCGCGATGGAGGACACGCGCGGGAATGAGCGCGCGGGAGTGGGCGAGGGCGCGTGTGCACGGCTGCGGTGGGGTGCGCGCGCGGGGGCGAGGGCGCGTGCCTGACAACCCGCGAAGGGTGGGTGCGCGTGCGGGGAGCGCGCGGCGCCGACTGCCCGGGGATGCTGGGCCGGTCCGAATGTGCGCTACCCCTCACCTGCCCTCCCCCCACGTCGCCCCCCGACAGTCCTAGAACACGGGGGGCCGCGCGCGGGACTTTTGTGGACTTGGAACTTTCAGTAACGCGGTCTCGGGGCACCCTGCGCCCCCTGCCCACGCCACAGGCGCCCCGGGACTGCACCCATCGGGCAAGGGAACTGGGGGGGGGGGGGAGGACACCGGAGCCCTGTCATCCCCTCCCTTCTCCTGGATTTAAGGAGCCGCTGGCGGCGGGGAGGCCCGGCGGGCGGGCGAAGGGCCGAGGCGGCCCCGGTGGCGGCGGCGGGCGGGGCGGGCGCTCAGGAGTCGAGGGGCCCGGGGGGCGGGCGGGGAGACGGGGGTGGGAGCGGAGGGGAGGGAGGACTAGGGGAGGGGAGGGGAGGAGCCGCTCGGCCCGCGCAGCTTCCGAACCGGAAAGTTGGTCTTGCCGAAGTCCCGCCACCCCGGCGTGCGCACTCCGCTCCGCTCCGGCCGCGAGCCTCCGGGCCGGGCCGGCCGCCGGGGGAGCCCGCGGAGGGGACCCGAGCCCGGAGAGAAGGTCCGGAGAGAGGGGACACCAGAGCCTGAGCGGGGCCGGCGCGCCGAGAGCCGCCGCGGACGAGTGGAGGCGGCCGACCGGCCCTCCGCGCCCGGAGTGCAGGAGGCTCGGCGCCCGAGCAGCCCGGCGAGACAAAGGCGCCGGCCGGAGCCCTGCCCGCGGCCGCCCGCTCCGGGAGGGGCGCCGGGCGGCGGCGGGGGGGGCGCGGCGCGGGGCGCGGGCGGCGGCGCAGACACTCTATAAAGGAGCGAGCCCGGCGCGCCGGCGGAGAGGCGCCGCGCGGACGCCGCTAAAGTTTGCTGCTTGCGCCCGGGGCCAGGCGGCCGCCGCGGCCCGCGCCGCTCCCGGCCCGCCGGGCCGCACCGGGCGCCGAGGAGCGCGGAGCCCGCGATGTGAGGCGGCGCCGGCCGCGCGCCCGGGTCCCGCAGGCGCCGGCCCCTCCTTGCCGCGCGGCCGCTAATTGCGAGCGCGGCCTCATTTGCATAGGCCGCCCGAGTCCGCTGGAGGCCGGCCAATCGGCGCGGCTCTCCGCTAATGGCCATGCATTATTCACCAGCCTAATTGCTCAGCCCCATGCGCGGCCCGCGCAGCCGCCGCCGCCCGCGCCCCGCGCCCCGCGCCCCGCGCCCGCCCGGCCGCCCCGCGCCGTCCCCGCTGGCCGCCCCGCTGATGCCGCTGCCCCGCGCGGGGCCCGCGCGCAGCTAGCAGCATGTCTCGGCGCAAGCAGGCCAAGCCCCAGCACCTCAAGTCGGACGAGGAGCTGCCGCCGCCGGACGGGGCTCCCGAGCACGGTGAGGGCCCGCGGACCGCGGCGGCGCCCGGGGGCCTGGGGGAGCGCGGGCGACGGGCGCCGCGCACCGGGGAAGTTCCCTGGCTCCCGCGAGCCAGTGTCTGCCGCGCGGCGCTCGGCCCGGGCGGGCCTGTCCGGCGACCCGGTCCTCCACCGGAGCGCGCGGCGCGGGAGTGCGGGAGAAGTAAACTTGGCTCGGCCGCCCGGAGTTGAGCTGCGCACGGAGGCGTCACGGCTCGGGGACCGCTCGGAGTCCGCGCTGCCCGGCGGAGGCCGGCGGGCCGAGCCGGGCGCTCGCGGGAGGGGCCGCGCCGCCGCCTCCGCGCCGCCCCTCGGGCTCCCCGCGCCCAGACGCTGGGGCCGGCCTCGGCGATCGCGGCGTCCCCCGGGCGGGCGCGGCGGCGGGGACGCGTCCGGGGCTCACCCACCACCGGACGCGGGCCGGGGAGGCCGCTGCCGGGACAGCTTTGTTAGGCGCCTGGCGCCCTGGCCGGTGCGCGCTCGGAGCGGGTCCGCCGCCCTGACCCCGGCTGGCCAGCGGCCGCCCCGTGTGCCCGAGGGCCGCGGAGCCCGCGAGGTCCGGGCGAGCCGACAAACCAGTGATCCCATTCCGAGGAGAGTAGGAAGTTGGAGTCGCCTGGCCTTTCCTAATGGCCGCCTTGGGAATTAACCCCGGGGTGAGCTGCGCCGCGGCGCGGGGGGGTGGTCCTTGCACGCGGTAGGACCCCGGCACGTTTCTGGTGCCTCTCGGTTTTCTGGGGCCTCTTCCTGTTCTTTTGGAGGCGCCGCGGGCAACTCTGCAGCCAGCTGGCGGGTAGGAACTTCCTGCCCATCCAGGAGGGAAGGTAGGAGCCACGAAAGTTAGCGCCCGGCGAGGAGCCGGCTGGCCGTGGCCGCGCCCCAGCCCGGGAAGTTAGGGCCCCGGCCGCTCCGGCCTCCCGCTGCCCACGGGTCCCCAGGGGGCGGGAGGGGCGGCCGCGGCGCGATCGCGGGACGCAGGGCGACCCCCCACTGCCCCGGAGCCCGGGCAGCGAGTAGTTTGTTCCCTGCAAAATAGGCCGGCCAACTTTTTGGATTAACCTATTATAAGTGGTTTAGAGCAGATACGCGTCTTTTCGCTTTGAGAATTAGCCTGCAGAAAATAAAAGGAGTTGAAGAGTTTAGCGTGCGGTGTCGTAAAGTTTGCAAAAGCCGGTATACGTCCTCATCGGAATGGAGAACGGGAGTAAAGACTTCTTACGCGGCTGGGAATTCAGGAATTAAACAAAATTTGAGAACTCGTGAGGGTCTTTTTGTCGCAGCGGAGGTAAGGGAGTCTTATCTGTGTCGCCTGGTCACCCAAGATTAGAACGGGAGATATGCTAAAAAGAAACGCTTGCATATGGTGGGTAGATTAAGGACAAAGAATCTTTTTGTCATGGAAATGGATTTTTTTTTTTGTTTTGTTTACTTCATCACATAGAATTTCTCACACTTGGTTTGTTTTCTATTGCCCTCAATGACTACATGATCAAATGAATGGATTTATTTCTGCCGAATGAGAAAGACAGTCTTTCCTTCAAAAGAACTACATTGCATCCCAGTGAGGAATTTTAAAGCTTTATTATTGTGGCTCCTGAATAGCTTAAAATCGGCTTTCACAGCCGCCCCAAAATGCAACAATGTAAATACTTCTCAGCTTTGTAGGGTCGTTATCAAAATGTGCAATGTCTCCTTTTATTAAAGCATATTTTAATTAATAGAGTAAAACCCTTTGTATTTAACAATTAACAAGCTGAGGCACTGCTATTCATTTTTAATTTCACTTCAGAAATGAGAGCGTGGTGAACCTCCTAGTATAAGCGTGTGGAGGGGTCCAGAGCCCTTATTTGAAAACCTAAGATGGAGTAAATTATTCAGAAGTTCTCTTTTGAATTCCCCTTGTTGTTACTGAATTTATTTAGGGGTGAAACATATTCAGGTTTTTTTTACCCACCGTGGGATTAAAGTTTTTGTCAGGCTGTGTTTTTCACAATCATTCCGAGTTGTAATCAAGATATTGCCACAGTTCCTGATCATATTTTGCAACAGGCCAAAAATAGCCTGTCTGGGGCTGAGGCTTAGTCAAGGAGTGTGTTCCCTCGATTGTTCGGGCAAACTGTTTAAAAAATAGTTCTTTCTGATTTAATTATTCTGAAGCTGATTGTTCACGGAGCATAAAAGATAGTCTGTTCTCTCTTCATTTAAGGCATGTTCACGTATATATTGCTCTGTTGTACTGATCGTCATCAGGAGGAGAACTAAGTAAAATATATTTTTTTTAAGATAAATGGTTGTGAAAACTAAATTACTCCAACGTGAATCAGATATTCTCAAAATTATATTTTGTTAAATGCAGTGGAAATAAACAGACTATGCATGAAGTTATAAGTGAGCTAAGTTAGTTTACAGTGTTTTAGAAACGAAGTAAATAATTCCTTTGTATTACTTTGGATGTTACATGTTAATTAAAGCAGTAGATGCCCGCAGTAAAATTGAAGGTTCTTGATAATGATATGGAACACAAATATTCTATGCAAAATGTTTAGTATAATATGGGGGGAGGCAGTCACATTAATTTACAGTAAAAGACTTTATTTCTTAAAAAAAGAAGAAATATGACTATTATTTTTCAGGCTTTGGTTTTTAGGCAAGCAGTGAAAAGATAGCTGTCCAAAAATGCTTCAGTGCTCTCCAAACCTTATTGCAGAAATGAAATATGATGACATATGTAGAATGAGAGAAAGTGATAAAGATTTACGTAAAGTTCTAAAGTTATCCTGTTGTAAAAATGTGTTTTAAGGATGACTGGGACTAAACTTACATTCCCACTAGGTACTATCTTTTAAAATTGCAAATTGTTTCATTCCTGTTTCTGAAAATTTAGAAATAAATGGGATGCAGCTTTAGGATTCAGTTAATTAAATGTATGCCACAATAATGAAATCTTTTGAGCCAGCTGAATATTTTTGTTCTAAAAAAAATTAATTAAAACTTCTAATGACGGAACAGCACTTACACTCCTACTAAGAGCTTTAAAAGGTGTATTGTTGCTGTCCTTCACTGGATAAAATACAGCTTAGGAAAGATACATTTTACTGTCATTAGAAGGAAAATACGTATTTAAGGAGAAACAAAAGGATATTATAATTTAAAGCAGTTTGCCATCCTGTATTTTGTTTGTTTTTATGTTCTGCCAACTCACAGTTACATGGCTATCTTAAAAATCCTTTTAAATGATCCTGTGATTTAAGACTTTACCAATGGTATTCATAGACCGTGTTTGAATTAAGGGGAAGAAGGCCCCCAGCCCTGGGTGAAGAGATCTTTTCTCTTTTATCTGTCTGTGCATGGTTTGCCTTCAGAGCTCTGGGCACTCACTCACACACTTACAATTCAGCATTCCAAAAGGAAACAATACAGAAGCCACTTTCTGACATCCCTAGGCAGACTGTTTTCTCTGAAACATGAAAGGTAAGGAGTAAGTTAAGCAGGGAGGGAAAGGAAAAGAAGAATTTGCGAACATTTATTTTTTAAACGACATTTAAAATCCTAACCTATTTAAAAATGCATAATTTGGTGGCCAGTAAAAAGCATGCCAATTAATTCTCACCTTACAGAGAAAGAGCTGATTATGTTACAGTTAAGGGATTTTTTTTTTTAAGGCACATTTAAACTTCCACAATCTACTCATAATGCAATATTTTTTGATCTGTTTAGAGCCAGAAAATGAAGAAGGTATGGACCAACAGCAGGAATTACTTACCAAGCTGATTATTTTTTGTATACAAGATGATGGCAAAAGCAGGCCAAAGTGGGTCAGATTTCATTTTCAAGTACAATCTCTAAGAGGCTTTGCCATTCACCCCAAGATAGCTCCGAGAACATGTTCTTTTGGGGGGAATTCAGCAAAGATACAACCAAGGTTTCCGTTCTGTGTACTGAACACCAGTTAGAATTTAGCATTCTTAAATGTAAGTATTTTATTTACATGAAATAAAAACCTTCTTAACTGCCAATGAGGTCATGCCCCATCCTTCAATGCTGCAAATAGTTTCAAGAAGGATAATTTTTTAATAATACTTATAATAGGAAGAGGTTTCGTTGGTTTGTTAGTTTTCATTTTCCTTCATGATTTCTTGACCAGTTGCTAGGATACGAACAGCATATCTTAGTCTTGTGAAGATGAGGGCTAATTCTACCACTGGTGGGACAGGTTTGTAATTACAGCATATGTGAAGTTGCCACCCACTTCATATAAAATCAGGCATAAATAAAGTCTACGTAAAAATTGAATGTTTTACTATTACCTTACATTAACTTTTATATTTGAAAAAAAGATCCCTGTCCTTAGATTTTTCTCTTGTAAGTTGAACACCTTTATGATCTAAACTGCAGTTAACTGTGTGATTCCCAAGCAAATAAGGCAAGTCATATCACAGAAAGTGTGAGATATTAACTGAAATAATAAAATAATGTAATGGGCTCTATTTATGTTAGAGATTAGGATTTGATCTGTTTGTTAAAGGCAAGAGTTCTCTGGGCTGAACCATTGTCCACCAAAGAGACCTGAGGCTGCCAGCGTTGCGTCCAGCTCCGTGGTGCCCTCCGTGGGCCTGTCTTTTCCAGTCATCCCAGATTCGTTATGCTTACCATCGGGGACCCCTCCCCTCCTAATTCCCGGGAAGCCTTGGGGCCCACATAGCGTCCAGCCTTGGTGGCCTGGGGTCTGTGAGAAGGAGGGCTTGCAGAGGGCTGGCAGCTTCCGACCCATCTCCGCGAAGGTGGGTGGTTCAGGGTGCTGCTGCGACAGCCCTGCTGATTTAACCTTTGCCTGCTTTGCCCTGCCAGGGGTGGCCACTAGATGTCAAGCTCATAATACAATGAGTGCATCTGTGCTGTTGACCTTGGCAACAGGACTCACCAGTGTTCTGTTAAGTGTTAACACTGGCTCTGAGTGCGGACTGGGGACCCACGAGTTTGCTCTGTGCTGCTCGGTTTATCAAATGCCCATCTAGTTCAGCACAAGTGTTTATAGTGCTCAAAGAGGGGAGAGAGAACCGTTGTCTTTTGTGTGGCTGTTACATCTTGAACTGTTTAATTAACCCTGCAGGTGCCGTGGCACTTGGTCTTAATTTGCCGTCATTCTTGGTCCTCTTTTCCAGAGTGCCCTCTTCACGGCACCGTTTGGTAATTGACTTAGGGCTCTGCCCATGCAGAGCCACTAGCTTCAAGCCCCCAGGGCAGGGCTTTTCCTGGATGATTTTTTGCATGTGTGTAAACTTCGCCCGTAGAAATGGACCAGTGCGGTGAGGTGATGACAAATCGTGGAAATGATTTAATGACCTAACCCCGAGTGCAAGCAGTCCGATGGTTACAGTTGATCGGCGCCTTGTTCCCGGACACCGTGTAGTTCCTGCTGCTCTGGGGCTGTTTAGACCCAGGTGTTTATACGTCTAAGTGGCTTTGCTTGTTTATGTATTTTTATGCACAGTGGATTTGAAAAGTGACGTGTCGAGGCCCGTAGGCACTTCCGCAGAGGCGTGTGGTGGAGCAGCACGTTTAATTTCATGTGTGAGTTTAAACCTCCGCCTCTGAACCGAAAGTGACCCTGCACAGACCTTGTTTTTCCCCCTCCCCGAGCTTTGATGGAAACTGTTTGCATTTGCCGCCGTATTCCAGGTTTGGGCGTTCTCGGTGAGGCACAGTGATATCCGTGTATTCATCGTAAGCGAGATTACAGCGTAACATGTGAGTGAAAGAACTATTGTGCAACCTTGAAGTGTAACAAACATCTTATTATTTGATGCAGCAGATAGTTAAAACAAGTGAACGTTGTGGCCGCTTTCCATCTGCGTGTGTCCATAAAGGAAACAGTGTTTCCCCTCCCTGGTGCTTCACCCCACAGATGAAAAACCGCAAATGTTTTAAACAGAAGACATTTGGCGCCTGTGCCACAGGTGGTCCTTACTTAACAAATTTGAGGCGTGGGCCGCTGAGTCGGCGGAAGCGGCCTGCGGGTCAGTGCGGCTTGGGCGAGGCACGAGCGCCCTCCGCTGTTCCGCTCCGAGCTCACACGCTTGGAGGTCTCGGAAAAGGACAAAATTTTTCTGTTGCGTCTGGAATTTCTTCTACGTTGTTAAACACAGTAGGGGTCTCTATTTGTCTCCTCCTGTTTCACAGCTTGGGCTCAGTATGTGATAATTCATCTTTCTTTATGGGATTCAAAGCTATCATAAGGAGTTAAAAAGAATTAATTTGCAAGAAAATAGTGTCTCCTAACAATTTGGGAAAACTTGAAAAATGCTTCCTAGATTTTTAAGGGATGGAAAAGGCACAGGAGAAAGTACGGTTTCCTCTCCTCGAGACCCACGTGGCATTTTCAAGTTACTGATTAAAGTGGAGAAGTTAACATTCCTTTTCCCGTAAGGAACAACGTTTGCTTCTCTTTTCGTTAGTTGTAAGGGATTTAAAATGCGTAGCAAAAGTGTGCCAGAGTAAAGGTGAGAGTTTGAGCTTGATCAGCAAAATTATCAGACACCTGTTTACTACTCTTTGTAATTCAGTTACTTATTTACAAGGCACTGCCTCCTGGAAGGAGAGAATAAGAAAGCCTTGCTGAGAACTGCAGTTTGAATTTTTTAAAGAAAGCATCTTGTCTCAAATATTCTTATCTATGTTACAGGGATGCTTTTAACTCGTGGCTTTAAAAGATCCTCGTGAGTGTAAACATTCTGCCCGTCTTCTGCCACGTCGTTTTTATTTGGAAGGCCACATACGCTTTTGCAGGCAGCGAAGACGTACGTGATCCTTGTATAACATGATCCTTGTATATTGTATAGCAGACCAGGAATCGGAGCTGAGAGAGAAATGGGAAGGGCATCCTTTCACACCCAGAGTTATCCTAAGAATAGGGACATTTTTGCTAAACGTTCTCTGCATTTTTTATCAGTGAGAAGGAAAAAAAACCATGTACTTTTAAGACTGCTGTTGAAGCTGTTTTTTGGTTGGAGGCCTCTCTGAAAGGCGATGGCACCCTTTCCCCCTCCTGCAGCCCCGAGAGGCGGCACACTTGCTCAAGAATGTTTGAATGGTGAGGCTTAGAAACCCTGGAAATCTCAGGTATAAATAGCAAGTGTGGGGTTAGCTGTAGAAACTAATTGCACATTTCCTCTCCACCTGAAATAGCTTCCTCTTTTAGCCTCCGTGCTTTTCGCTCCTCCTGACTGCATTCAGGAAGACAGACTCGGCGTTACGTACAGACACCCGGCTCACAGCCATGGCTGGTACATCCTCGGTGTTAGCAAAGTAGAGAGTTCTTTCCAATACATCATCTTCCTCGTATTGACACCCAGCGAATACAGCAAACCTGTGTGGCACTTTCAGAAAGTAACCTCAACCAAATATTCCTGTTAACCAGGAAGGGAAGACTCTTGGTTAAGTTCTGTTACTGGGTGCATTGGTTGGCATTTTTCTTCGCTAGTTCTAAGAGAACCCTGGTGCCCTGTAAGCCCCTGCCTATTTACAGTTTGAAGTCTCTTAGTCATTGACAAGCCAGTATGCAAAAAGTAAATTATTTCGACATTAATGATAATGTTAACAATGCTTGTTTTTCAGTTCCCCCTTTAAGGAAGAAAGAATTTTCCCATTGCATTGGAAATAAATTTCTCAAACCTTGTACTGTTGTTACAGTGGCTCATTGACGTGGTTTTACCTTGAAACAAAAATTTTAAAGCCATATCAATAAATGGGTATAATAACTTCTATTTTTAGAATGCAAAAGCCAGTTAAAAATGTAAATTTAATTGAAAGGTAGTTGGATACATTTGAATCCGACATAATACTGGCTTAAGACAATGGCAGGATTAAGGGCTTTAGAAGTTGCATGATAAAATTTGGAGCTGCTGTCAGATCTCTCCTATATGGGTTTTCTAGTTATATAGAAAGCATTTTTTTAAAGATAAATACTTCCAGATGAGCACATCTACACTGTAACATGATGCATGTAATCGCTGTAACAAGAACTGCCGTCGAAGCAAGTTATAACAACTTATTTTGCATCTCGCTCTCCTGAATGTGGCAGAAGGTCGCTGCTTTCACTCTGGACTCAACTGCAGTCTTGCTGCTTCTAAAGAGCTGTGTCCCTAGTGAAACAGGCTCGTTTTGGTTCTCCCCTACCAACCAATTCAGTTGAAGTGCTTGTTGTTGTTTGAAAACATTCTTAAAATACGCACCCAAAATTTCAATTGCACACATGACGTATTAGAGGCTTTTCATTTGCATTCATTGTATTCAAGACTGTCTTGTGAAATTTGTGCTTCTCTGTAACTTTTATGGAATGCTAATCCTACTGAGATTTTGATAGTGAAACGAGTGGAAATAACAATTGAAGTGATCATGTTATGGTACTTAATACAGACCCCAGTAAGAAAAATTATAGGTGGTGATTCTAAATTATTTGCCCCCAATAAAAAAGTCTGAATTGTATTGAAGAATTTTTTTCCTTCGCTAATTGTAGCTTTTAAAATATGTTTTAGTTAAAAGGCAAATTTATTATGAAACTTGGCTTATAAAATCCAACAATTATCTGTTTTGTTAGGTTCATTAACATAATGAACTAACAGGTCCAAAATGCCATTTTCACCCAATTTCCTCCCTTCAATTTTGCTTTCCTTCTTCAATTTTAGAGGAATACAGTGGAAGCTTATTTTACTTTGACAAGAATATCTTCACTGTGTTTAGGTAATTATCAATTTGCATTAAACAAAATGGCTTATTATTTGGTAAATGGTACTTAAATATTATTCTATGCACAGTTTCTGCAATTGAGAAATAATTGTAATTTTGCTAACCTGCCAATGGGAGAAGAAGGAAATTACCTTCCCAACTTCCATGAGTTTGGAGGTGAACCCAAAATACTTAACACA
>NC_090837.1:100671269-100678769 GCF_028021215.1 Eschrichtius robustus
AGGGTTAGGGTTAGGGTTAGGGTTAGGGTACGGCTTAGGGTACGGGTTCGGGTACGGGTTCGGGTACGGCATAGGGTATGGGTTAGGGTTAGGGTTAGTTTGAGGGTTAGGGCTCGGTTTAGGGTACGGGTTAGGATTAGGGTACGTGTTAGGGTTAGGGTAGGGGTTAGGGTTAGGGTACGTGTTAGGGTTAGTGTAGTTATTAAACCTATCCCACTCTCTAGATACCCCTTAGCACGTCAAGGAATATTATTTGGGGTTCCAGCCATGGAGAAGAGTTTAGACACTAGGAGAAGATAAGGAACACACCCATTATCAAGAAATCACATTAGGATTCTCTTTTTAACCTGTTCCTTAAAACACTAGTGCTTAGGAAATCTATTGGAGGCAGAAGCAGTCAAGGGTAGCTTAGGGTTAGGGTTAGGTTTAGGGTTAGGATTAGGGTTAGGGTACGGCTTAGGGTACGGTTTCAGGTACGGGTTCGTGTACGGCGTAGGGTATGGGTTAGGGTTAGGGTTAGTTTGAAGGTTAGGGCTCGGTTTAGGGTACGGTTTAGGATTAGGGTTCGTGTTAGGGTTATGGTAGGGGTTAGGGTTAGGGTACGCGTTAGGGTTAGGGTAGTTATTAAACCTATCCCACTCTCTAGATACCCCTTAGCACGTCAAGGAATATTATTTGGGGGTACAGCCATGGAGAAGAGTTTAGACACTAGGAGAAGATAAGGAACACACCCATTATCAAGAAATCACATTAGGATTCTCTTTTTAACCTGTTCCTTAATACACTAGTGCTTAGGAAATCTATTGGAGGCAGAAGCAGTCAAGGGTAGCTTAGGGTTAGGGTTAGGGTTAGGGTTAGGTTTAGGGTACGGCTTAGGGTACGGGTTCGGGTACGTGTTCGGGTACGGCGTAGGGTATGGGTTAGGGTTAGGGTTAGGGTTAGTTGAGGGTTAGGGCTCGGTTTAGGGTACGGGTTAGGATTAGTGTACTTGTTAGGGTTAGGGTAGAGGTTAGGGTTAGGGTATGCGTTAGGGTTAGGGTAGTTATTAAACCTATCCCACTCTCTAGATACCCCTTAGCACGTCAAGGAATATTATTTGGGGGTCCAGCCATGGAGAAGAGTTTAGACACTAGGAGAAGATAAGGAACACACCCATTATCAAGAAATCACATTAGGATTCTCTTTTTAACCTGTTCCTTAAAACACTAGTGCTTAGGAAATCTATTGGAGGCAGAAGCAGTCAAGGGTAGCTTAGGGTTAGGGTTAGGGTTATTGTTAGGGTAAGGCTTAGGGTACGGGTTCGGGTACGGCATAGGGTATGGGTTAGGGTTAGGGTTAGTTTGAGGGTTAGGGCTCGGTTTAGGGTACGGGTTAGGAGTAGGGTACGTGTTAGGGTTAGGGTAGGGGTTAGGGTTAGGGTACGCGTTAGGGTTAGGGTAGTTATTAAACCTATCCCACTCCCTAGATACCCCTTAGCACGTCAAGGAATATTACTTGGGGGTCCAGCCATGGAGAAGAGTTTAGACAGTAGGAGAAGATAAGGAACACACCCATTATCAAGAAATCACATTAGGATTCTCTTTTTAACCTGTTCCTTAAAACACTAGTGCTTAGGAAATCTATTGGAGGCAGAAGCAGTCAAGGGTAGCTTAGGGTTAGGGTTAGGGTTAGCGTACGGCTTAGGGTACGGTTTCGGGTACGGGTTCGGGTACGGGTTTGGGTATGGCGTAGGGTATGGTTTAGGGTTAGGGTTAGGGTTAGTTTGAGGGTTAGGGCTCGGTTTAGGGTACGGGTTAGGATTAGGGTACGTGTTAGGGTTAGGGTAGAGGTTAGGGTTAGGGTACGCGTTAGGGTTAGGGTAGTTATTAAACCTATCCCACTCTCTAGATACCCCTTAGCACGTCAAGGAATATTATTTGGGGGTCCAGCCATGGAGAAGAGTTTAGAAACTAGGAGAAGATAAGGAACACACCCATTATCAAGAAATCACATTAGGATTCTCTTTTTAACCTGTTCCTTAAAACACTAGTGCTTAGGAAATCTATTGGAGGCAGAAGCAGTCAAGGGTAGCTTAGGGTTAGGGTTAGGGTTAGGGTACGGCTTAGGGTACGGTTTCGGGTACGGGTTCGGGTACGGGTTTGGGTATGGCGTAGGGTATGGTTTAGGGTTAGGGTTAGGGTTAGTTTGAGGGTTAGGGCTCGGTTTAGGGTACGGGTTAGGATTAGGGTACGTGTTAGGGTTAGGGTAGAGGTTAGGGTTAGGGTACGCGTTAGGGTTAGGGTAGTTATTAAACCTATCCCACTCTCTAGATACCCCTTAGCACGTCAAGGAATATTATTTGGGGGTCCAGCCATGGAGAAGAATTTAGACACTAGGAGAAGATAAGGAACACACCCATTATCAAGAAATCACATTAGGATTCTCTTTTTAACCTGTTCCTTAAAACGCTAGTGCTTAGGAAATCTATTGGAGGCAGAAGCAGTCAAGGGTAGCTTAGGGTTAGGGTTAGGGTTAGGGTTAGGTTTAGTGTTAGGGTACGGGTTCGGGTACGGGTTCGGGTACGGCGTAGGGAATGGGTTAGGGTTAGGGTTAGGGTTAGTTTGAGGGTTAGGGCTCGGTTTAGGGTACGGGTTAGGATTAGGGTGTGTGTTAGGGTTAGGGTAGGGGTTAGGGATAGGGTACGCGTTAGGGTTAGGGTAGTTATTAAACCTATCCCACTCTCTAGATACCCCTCAGCACGTCAAGGAATATTATTTGGGGGTCCAGCCAAGGAAAAGAATTTAGACACTAGGAGAAGATAAGGAACACACCCATTATCAAGAAATCACATTAGGATTCTCTTTTTAACCTGTTCCTTAAAACACTAGTGCTTAGGAAATCTATTGGAGGCAGAAGCAGTCAAGGGTAGCTTCGGGTTAGGGTTAGGGTTAGTGTTAGGGTAAGGCTTAGGGTACGGGTTCGGGTACGGGTTCGGGTACGGCATAGGGTATGGTTTAGGGTTAGGGTTAGGGTTAGTTTGAGGGTTAGGGCTCGGTTTAGGGTACGGGTTAGGATTAGGGTACGTGTTAGGGTTAGGGTAGGGGTTAGGGTTTGGGTACGCTTTAGGGTTAGGGTAGTTATTAAACCTATCCCACTTTCTAGATACCCCTTAGCACGTCAAGGAATATTATTTGGGGGTCCAGCCATGGAGAAGAGTTTAGACACTAGGAGAAGATAAGGAACACACCCATTATCAAGAAATCACATTAGGATTCTCTTTTTAACCTGTTCCTTAAAACACTAGTGCTTAGGAAATCTATTGGAGGCAGAAGCAGTCAAGGGTAGCTTAGGGTTAGGGTTAGGGTTATTGTTAGGGTAAGGCTTAGGGTACGGGTTCGGGTACGGGTTCGGGTACAGCATAGGGTATGGGTTAGGGTTAGGGTTAGGGTTAGTTTGAGGGTTAGGGCTCGGTTTAGGATACGGGTTAGGATTAGGGTACGTGTTAGGGTTAGGGTAGGGGTTAGGGTTAGGGTACGCGTTAGGGTTAGGGTAGTTATTAAACCTATCCCACTCTCTAGATACCCCTTAGCACGTCAAGGAATATTATTTGGGGGTCCAGCCATGGAGAAGAGTTTAGACACTAGGAGAAGATAAGGAACACACCCATTATCAAGAAATCACATTAGGATTCTCTTTTTAACCTGTTCCTTAAAACACTAGTGCTTAGGAAATCTATTGGAGGCAGAAGCAGTCAAGGGTAGCTTAGGGTTAGGGTTAGGGTTAGGGTACGGCTTAGGGTACGGGTTCGGGTACGGGTTCGTGTATGGCGTAGGGTATGGGTTAGGGTTAGGGTTAGGGTTAGTTTGAAGGTTAGGGCTCGGTTTAGGGTACGGGTTAGGATTAGGATTTGTGTTAGGGTTAGGGTAGGTGTTAGGGTTAGGGTACGCGTTAGGGTCAGGGTAGTTATTAAACCTATCCCACTCTCTAGATACCCCTTAGCACGTCAATGAATATTATTTGGGGGTCCAGCCATGGAGAAGAGTTTAGACACTAGGAGAAGATAAGGAACACACCCATTATCCTGAAATCACATTAGGATTCTCTTTTTAACCTGTTCCTTAATACACTAGTGCTTAGGAAATCTATTGGAGGCAGAAGCAGTCAAGGGTAGCTTAGGGTTAGGGTTAGGGTTAGGGTTAGGGTACGGCTTAGGGTA
Organism: Eschrichtius robustus; assembly: GCF_028021215.1. Classification (NCBI taxonomy): domain Eukaryota; kingdom Metazoa; phylum Chordata; class Mammalia; order Artiodactyla; family Eschrichtiidae; genus Eschrichtius; species Eschrichtius robustus. The sequence continues at coordinate 100,675,465 of NC_090837.1, forward strand.
CGGGTTCGGGTACGGGTTCGGGTACGGCGTAGGGTATGGGTTAGGGTTAGGGTTACGGTTAGTTTGAGGGTTAGGGCTCGCTTTAGGTTACGGGTTAGGATTAGTGTACGTGTTAGCGTTAGGGTACGGGTTAGGGTTAGGGTACGCGTTAGGGTTAGGGTAGTTATTAAACCTATCCCACTCTCTAGATACCCCTTAGCACGTCAAGGAATATTATTTGGGGGTCCAGCCATGGAGAAGAGTTTAGACACTAGGAGAAGATAAGGAACACACCCATTATCAAGAAATCACATTAGGATTCTCTTTTTAACCTGTTCCTTAAAACACTAGTGCTTAGGAAATCTATTGGAGGCAGAAGCAGTCAAGGGTAGCTTAGGGTTAGGGTTAGGGATAGGGTTAGGGTTAGCTTTAGGGTACGGCTTAGCGTACGGGTTCGGGAACGGGTTCGGGTACGGCGTAGGGTATGGGTTAGGGTTAGGGTTAGTTTGAGGGTTTTGGCTCGGTTTAGGGTACGTGTTAGGGTTAGCGTAGGGGTTAGGCTTAGGGTACGCGTTAGGGTTAGGGTAGTTATTAAACCTATCCCACTCTCTAGATACCCCTTAGCACGTCAAGGAATATTATTTGGGGGTCCAGCCATGGAGAAGAGTTTAGACACTAGGAGAAGATAAGGAACACACCCATTATCAAGAAATCACATTACGATTCTCTTTTTAACCTGTTCCTTAAAACACTAGTGCTTAGGAAATCTATTGGAGGCAGAAGCAGTCAAGGGTAGCTTAGGGTTAGGGTTAGGGTTAGGGTACGGCTTAGGGTACGGGTTCGGGTACGGGTTCGTGTATGGCGTAGGGTATGGGTTAGGGTTAGGGTTAGGGTTAGTTTGAAGGTTAGGGCTCGGTTTAGGGTACGGGTTAGGATTAGGATTTGTGTTAGTGTTAGGGTAGGTGTTAGGGTTAGGGTACGCGTTAGGGTCAGGGTAGTTATTAAACCTATCCCACTCTCTAGATACCCCTTAGCACGTCAATGAATATTATTTGGGGGTCCAGCCATGGAGAAGAGTTTAGACACTAGGAGAAGATAAGGAACACACCCATTATCCTGAAATCACATTAGGATTCTCTTTTTAACCTGTTCCTTAATACACTAGTGCTTAGGAAATCTATTGGAGGCAGAAGCAGTCAAGGGTAGCTTAGGGTTAGGGTTAGGGTTAGGGTTAGGGTACGGCTTAGGGTACGGGTTCGGGTACGGCGTAGGGTATGGGTTAGGGTTAGGGTTAGGGTTAGTTTGAGGGTTAGGGCTCGGTTTAGGTTACGGGTTAGGATTAGTGTACGTGTTAGGGTTAGGGTACGGGTTAGGGTTAGGGTACGCGTTAGGGTTAGGGTAGTTATTAAACCTATCCCACTCTCTAGATACCCCTTAGCACGTCAAGGAATATTATTTGGGGGTCCAGCCATGGAGAAGAGTTTAGACACTAGGAGAAGATAAGGAACACACCCATTATCAAGAAATCACATTAGGATTCTTTTTTAACCTGTTCCTTAAAACACTAGTGCTTAGGAAATCTATTGGAGGCAGAAGCAGTCAAGGGTAGCTTAGGGTTAGGGTTAGGGATAGGGTTAGGGTTAGCTTTAGGGTACGGCTTAGCGTACGGGTTCGGGTACGGGTTCGGGTACGGCGTAGGGTATGGGTTAGGGTTAGGGTTAGTTTGAGGGTTTTGGCTCGGTTTAGGGTACGTGTTAGGGTTAGCGTAGGGGTTAGGCTTAGGGTACGCGTTAGGGTTAGGGTAGTTATTAAACCTATCCCACTCTCTAGATACCCCTTAGCACGTCAAGGAATATTATTTGGGGGTCCAGCCATGGAGAAGAGTTTAGACACTAGGAGAAGATAAGGAACACACCCATTATCAAGAAATCACATTAGGATTCTCTTTTTAACCTGTTCCTTAAAACACTAGTGCTTAGGAAATCTATTGGAGGCAGAAGCAGTCAAGGATATCTTCGGGTTAGGGTTAGGGTTAGGGTTAGGGTTAGTGTTAGGGTACGGGTTCGGGTACGGGTTCGGGTACGGCGTAGGGTATGGGTTAGGGTTAGGGTTAGGGTTAGTTTGAGGGTTAGGGCTCGGTTTAGGGTACGGGTTAAGATTAGGGTACGTGTTAGGGTTAGGGTAGAGGTTAGGGTTAGGGTACGCGTTAGGGTTAGGGTAGTTATTAAACCTATCCCACTCTCTAGATACCCCTTAGCACGTCAAGGAATATTATTTGGGGGTCCAGCCATGGAGAAGAGTTTAGACACTAGGAGAAGATAAGGAACACACCCATTATCAAGAAATCACATTAGGATTCTCTTTTTAACCTGTTCCTTAAAACACTAGTGCTTAGGAAATCTATTGGAGGCAGAAGCAGTCAAGGGTAGCTTAGGGTTAGGTTTAGGGTTATTGTTAGGGTAAGGCTTAGGGTACGGGTTCGGGTACGGGTTCGGGTATGGCATAGGGTATGGGTTAGGGTTAGGGTTAGGGTTAGTTTGGGGGTTAGGGCTCGGTTTAGGGTACGGGTTAGGATTAGGTTACGTGTTAGGGTTAGGGTAGGGGTTAGGGTTAGGGTACGCGTTAGGATTACTGTAGTTATTAAACCTATCCCACTCTCTAGATACCCCTTAGCACGTCAATGAATATTATTTGGGGGTCCAGCCATGGAGAAGAGTTTAGACACTAGGAGAAGATAAGGAACACACCCATTATCCTGAAATCACATTAGGATTCTCTTTTTAACCTGTTCCTTAATACACTAGTGCTTAGGAAATCTATTGGAGGCAGAAGCAGTCAAGGGTAGCTTAGGGTTAGGGTTAGGGTTAGGGTACGGCTTAGGGTACGGGTTCGGGTACGGGTTCGGGTACGGGTTTGGGTATGGCGTAGGATAGGGGTTAGGGTTAGGGTTAGGGTTAGTTTGAGGGTTAGGGCTCGGTTTAGGGTACGGGTTAGGATTAGGGTACGTGTTAGGGTTAGGGTAGGGGTTAGGGTTAGGGTACGCGTTAGGGTTAGGGTAGTTATTAAACCTATCCCACTCTCTAGATACCCCTTAGCACGTCAAGGAATATTATTTGGGTGTCCAGCCATGGAGAAGAGTTTAGACACTAAGAGAAGATAAGGAACACACCCATTATCAAGAAATCACATTAGGATTCTCTTTTTAACCTGTTCCTTAAAACACTAGTGCTTAGGAAATCTATTGGAGGCAGAAGCAGTCAAGGGTATCTTAGGGTTAGGGTTAGGGTTAGGGTTAGGGTACGGCTTAGGGTACGGGTTCGGGTACG